>NW_020956471.1:44938-53753 GCF_003031625.1 Empidonax traillii
TTGGAAAAGACCTCCAGGATCATTCAGTCCCCCCTGTGCCCCATCCCCACCCTGTGCCCAGCCCAGAGCACTGAGTGCCACGGCCAGGCCTGCCTTGGACACCTCCAGGGCTGGGCACTCCAACCCTCCCTGGGCAGCCCCTGCCAGGGCCTGACCACCCTTTCCAGGCAGAAATTCCTCCTGATGTCCAACCTGCCCCTCCCCTGGCCCAGCTGGAGGCCGTTCCCTCTCCTCCTGTCCCTGTTCCCTGGGAGCAGAGCCCGACCCCCCCCGGCTCCCCCCTCCTGGCAGGGATTGCAGAGCCAGAAGGTCCCCCCTGAGCCTCCTTTTCTCCAGGCTGAGCCCCCCCAGCTCCCTCAGCCCCTCCTGCTGCTCCAACCCCTTCCCCAGCTCTGTTGCCCAGAAGATGCCAAGGGCTGGGTCAGTGAGGTGCCTGCAGGAGGTGGTGACCTGGCACCAGCTATGGAGGAATCTGCTGGAATGGGGACCCCACTAAGGGCACCTGATGGCAAAGTTTAAGGCTTCAGGTGGCCTCAGATGGGAGGCACCAGGGCTGAGATGTGGAACAGGGAGAGCTTTGGCTCTGACTGTGCTGAGCCCTGGCTGGGGTGTGAGATCACACTGTGCCACATCCCGGCCTTGTGGCTACACCAGCTCTGACACCTCCAAGGCAGGCACATCGCTGCCTGGAAACCTTATCTGCTTCCCTCAGCCTCCAGCTTGGTGCTCTCCCAGCATTTCTCCAGCTCCCCCATTTCTCATTCCGTTGGGAAGCAGAAGGTAGGAGCTCATCTCCATCTGCAGGGACAGCTCACCATCCCAGGAGCTGGCTCTGGCACACAGCATTTCCTCCACCCTTTTATTCAAACCTGGGCATTTGGTGGGTTTCCAGCATTAGGAAATAATTCTTCTGACCCCTGCGGTGCTCAGACCTGAGAACACTGCAGGGAATGAATGTCACCCAAAGGCATTTTCCCACCCTTGAAGGAGCTCTGGCCAGGCTGTGTCTCACACAATCTGCATGAAAGAAACTCTGGGATGGAGCCAGATGCCAAGTCCTCCAAGTCCTTGCCCTGGGAAGCTCAGTCTGCCTCACCAGGGGAGTGGAGCAAGGGATTAAAGCATCTCTGACCATCCCATCAGTGGGAAGTTGATTTCTCTGCTCAAGTCTCCTCTGGGTAAGCCCAGGAGTCCTGGTACCTCCCTACACCAGACAATAAAAAGCCTGCTGTCATCACCAAACAAATCCCTGGGCTGTGGCAGGGTGACCCCTGCTCTGGGGGGTTCCCTGGGGCTGCAGCTTTCACTGGGGTGTGCAGTCACTGCACAGCAGCTCTGTGGGCTCTGCTCCTGCTGGGGCCTCCCAGTGCTCCCAGTTCCAACCACCCAGTCCTGCTCTATGGCTCCCTGGTGTATGGAGAGCCTTTCTGCCATAGCTCAGGGGTGCCAGTCTGCTGCCAGGGTGATCACTGGGATCTGTGGCACCAAAAGGAGGCAGTCCAACCTCTTCTTCCCATAGCAAAACACTACCAGTCAGTGAACAATAGAAGTCTCATTAAAGAATGCAAACACCCACTGAATTTGAGGCAGAACTTTGTATTTCCAGGTGCTGGGACTCTGCTGAGGTTGTCTCGAAGAGAATGTGAGATAAAACAACACTGTAAGAAGGTGAATGGGATATAATGAGTGACCTGGGTGAACCAGAGAGGAGAAGCTCTACCTCCATCCCACTGGCACCTCCTGGTCCTTGTGAAGCTCCTCTTGGATATGGGTCTGCAGTTGCCACATGTGACCCCCCCCCACTAAAGAATATCATGTTTCCTTGGTCCAGCACCACATTTCTCCTCAGTCTCCCTGACAGGCTCTCCTCAGGGTCGTGCTCAGGAGGGAAGATTTGCTCCCAGGCTCCACCACGACCATATAACAAATCAGCCTGCAAGGTTACTTACTCATCTCATTATGCACATTAGAAACCCCAGGCAGACAAACGGAAAGCAAAGTAAGGTTTATGCCTTATCCAGAAAACTTATTGCATCTCTTAAATGGGAATAAAGGATCTACATGTGAAATCCATCACTCTACTGTTACAACAGTGCTCACAGGGGTTGGGAAGGGTCTGCTGGAATGGTACCAGTAGGGTTAGGGACCAACCAGGCTAGTGGTGGCATCAGAAGAGTCCAAGGCTGTGTGAAGGGGGGCAGTGTGACCTGTGGTGACAGTGGGACATGGCCATGGTGAATGAGTGATTATAAAAACACAGACTGTGCTGAGCTGGAAGGGACCCACAAGGATCATGGAGTTCAACCCCTGACCCTGCACAAGACACCCCAACAATCCCACTCTGCCCCTCAGAGCGTTGTTCAAAGCCTCCTGGAGCTCTGGCAGCCTTGGGGCTGTGCCCACTGCCCTGGGGAGCCTGTTCAGTGCCAACCACCCTCTGGGGGAAGAACCTTTTGCTGAGATCCACCCTGAGCCTGCCCTGACACAGCTCCAGCCATTCCCTTGGGTTTGTGTCAGTCCATTGCACTTCAAACATGTAGGAAAATGCCCACCAAAAACCACAAAGAATATTTCTTCTGGTGTAATGTCTGATCCAAACTCTGGGTGGTCATTGTAGTGCTGGCTTGGCCAGTGCTGACATGCTCTTGGTTGCTTCTGAATTCCTCGTACCACAGTCCTTTCTCAGGGTTGCTCAGAAATACAAAAGCATTGCCTATTGTTTCAAATGTCTGCTCTGGTCACCTGAGCTGCACAGTTTGTGCCTGCCTCAGTTTCCTGACAGCTGGCCTGGGATGACAGCACTTGCTCCCATGCCAGCAGTTAACGGGCTCATGTTTGTGCACCAGTGTCTGTGCAGTGTGTCAGTGCTAAGTGCTATTAGCAACTAACAGCAGCTCTCCTTTGGTACAGGGCTCTGCTGACTTTGCCTGAGGCCATTCCAACCCAGCGAAGCATCACCTGTGCTGTGCAGACCTCCACAGCAGCCAGCAAACCACAGGATGCACTGGGAACCTGGAGGAGCTGGAGCTGGGAGTCCAGAAGGAAGTGCCTGAGGGGTGATGGTGGAGGAACCCCGGCTGCCTGGGAGGTGGGAGGGACACCTCAGCTGAGCAGAGGGTGAAGGAAGGCATCCCACCAGCCAGAGGGTGGAATATGGAGCCCCCAGGCGTGGTTGGTTTGTGGAGGACGTGGTCAGTGCTCTGTGTGCTGTTTCTGCAGCACAGCCTGCAGACACCTGTCCCCAGAGCAGTGCCAAATCACCCATCGATGCCCCTGTCCGGGCTGTGCTTTCCATGTGCTGCCCATCACCACCCACCTCTGTCTCCACAGCCCCATGCCCACCCTCAGCACACATCCTTCCTCCTCATGCTACCTGATCATCCCTGCACTGGATCCTGCCCGGAGACAGATGATGTGCTGGGCAGGAATGGCAAAGTTTATTAAGTTGGGGTGGGCAGCTCTGGCAGGCTGGGTTCACAATTAGGCTCCCAAAGGCAAGATCATAAAGCATCCAGACACTTGGGATACAGGGCTGATTACCAGCATCTTTCATCATTAAATATTAACACCAAGGCTGCTTAAAGGCCAGTGAAAGAATTATAGAATTTAATACCTATCACACTCTATCAATAGGCCGGGAGAAATATGGTCCTTTTGCCTGTGTTTTTTTTTAATGCTTCAGTGTAAACTAGAAGACTGGCAAAATTAAACAGCACAATTCTTGGTTAGGAGCCACTGGGAATTGCAAACAGGGAGCACCAGGGATCAGACTTGTTTGATATGCTAGGGGAGCGAGCTCATTAAAACATAGGCATTGGTACCAGAAGGAGAGGAAATTAAAGCATAATTTAAGAAAAGAAATCTATCTACAGAGACTCGCTCCAGCCTCCAGCACTCCCCGTGTGCCTGGCTGCTCCCTGCGACCCCACCCAGCTCCAGACTGGTGGGCTGGGCTAGAGGAGTGTTTGCACCCCCCTGACTGTGCTGAGACACAGGGCAGGGCATGAAATCTTCCCTGGGATCCACATATCCCTTTTCCATCCCGTGCATGTGGGGTGGGATGGCAAGGGCTGCTGTGGGCTCCCCATCATTGCTCACAGAACCTTGACACAGAGCAGAAAGCTGGGAAAATCCTACCTGCCTCCCAAAAGTTCCTGTTTTGGACAGGTTAGTCTTTTTCTTCCTTGTGTTGTATTATTATTGTGCTGACAATAACATATATATATATATAGTGTTACTGGGAAACAGGTGTCTAGGTTGTGTGGCCCTTTTGGAGTGGGTGGAGACAGAATCCAGGATGGAAACATGGGATGGGACAGGCTGCTGGGACCATCCTTGAGCTGCAAACCCACCATCCCCACGTGGGGCTGCCCATGGAGGAGAACTTTCCCACCACGTGGGGAGAGCTCAGCACAGCCCAAACAGCTCCACAAACCTCACTGGGTGCTAAAGAGCTGTGGGCTTCAAACCTCCCGTGCCTTGCTCAGTCATATCATCCCTCATCACATTACAAACTGCTCCTGATGGAGCTCCAGGAAGAGGCTGAAAGGGTGTGCTGCTCCAGATGCATGTTTTGCATGGAAAGACAGGGACTTGAGGGGATCCCACGAGCAAGGCTGGCCCACAGCTCTCCCTCAGCATTCCCCTGTGATGATGCTCCCCAGGCTACCCTGCCAACCCTCCTGCAGCCCATTTCCCCACTGCACACAGCAGGGGGCTGGTGCTGCTCTCTCCCTCGTTGTGGGCATGGCAGCAGAGCCAATCAATACAATAATCAACCATATTAAAAATATTATATTCAATTAGATTCAAAATAATCAAGCGCCAGAACAAACCATCCCACTGGTTTTCTCCCTCTCCTTTAACAAACATGGGGTGCACATGGCTTGTGCTGCTGCCAGAGTGGGCACAGGCAGGTCTCCAGCCGGACTGAGATCTCTCCTGCCCTCTGCTTTTCTCCACAGCCCCTCTGATGGCTGCACAAACATCTACATGGCCAAGTCCATCTGCAGAGCCACAGGTAAAACTGGAGCCGGATCAGGTCACATCTGTGAGGCAGCACCTCCCTCAGGCTGTCCTGGCTGGCTTTTCCATGTGGAAAGACAATCCTGGCTCTGTATTTGCTTGGATGGGGACAGTGTCACCCTGCTCAGACCCTTTTGGCTGCTGATGGACACATGGCATCTCTAAGGTGGGATGCTCCCTCCAGCTCAGAGGTGGATAAAGACTATGCTGGCCCATTCCTCCTTTTCCATATGGATAAAGATCATGGAATCACAGGATAATTAAGGTTGGAAAAGACCTCCAAGACAATCGAGTTCCCCCTGTGCCCCATCCCCACCCTGTCCCTCAGCCCAGAGCACTGAGTGCCACGGCCAGGCCTGCCTTGGACACCTCCAGGGCTGGGCACTCCAACCCTCCCTGGGCAGCTGTGCCAGTGCCTGACCACCCTTTCCAGGCAGAAATTCCTCCTGATGTCCAACCTGAGCCTCCCCTGGCACATGTGGAGGCTGTTTCCTCTTGCCCTGTCCCTTTTTCCCTGGGAGCAGAGCTCGACCTCCCCAGCTTCCACCTCTTATCACATTGTAAAGAGCCAGAAGGTCCCCCCTGAGCCTCCTTTTCTCCAGTCCCAGAACATTTTGCTGCACAAAATCGATGCATTTTCTCCAGTTGTATTTTCTATAGAAACATGAGGACTGGTTTGACTTGCCAGCTCTTGATCAGCAAAGTGCTCAGCCTGAAGCTGGAGGAGTAAATCCACAAGCAGAGCTCCCATCCTACCGAGAGTTTTCCAGGCTTTGATTCCTTGTAGCCACACTTCAGTAGTGAATCAGACACAGGGGTTTTTGTATCCAAATGGTCACAATCACACATGACAAGCATCATGTCAGTGTAAACTAAGTGCTGGCTTGTGCTAGGAAACATTGATTTGCAGACCAGAAAGTGGCAGGTCACAATATCACTTTGTCCTCCCACAGACAGCATAAACCTGACCTAAACCCACACATCTGTTCTGTGCTCCATGTCACACACAACAGAACGGTGGTCGTGTGCCTGTGTGTCTGCAGGAGCTGGTTTAAAATCCACAGGCCCATGTCTTGGGTAAGGGACTGAAATGACTCTCAAAAAATTGCAAAATTGCTTCAGTTGCAAGGGAAAGCCAATGGCACCATTAGAGATGTGACTGTCCACCAGTTTGTGGGATCTCACTGTCCTGGGCTGTGTTCTCCGCAGGGACCAGGAGACTCCTGGGCTGTTTCCAGACTTCCAAGTGCCGAGTCTGACTCTCCAGCACAAACCAGAGCAGTTCAGGGCCTTGTGTAGTTCATGTCAGGCAGCTCAGTGAACACCTGAGCATAGCCAGGATGGGATTTTCCACGCTTTCTACATGCACACAACTGGAAATAAGAGCACATGAGCTGCCCAAGCCCAGAGGTGACGGAGACCAGAGCAGTGGGACGCAGAGGCTGGAAAAAGGGTTGCACAGAGGGTGTTCATGTGGAAAAGCTGCAGGAATCTGCACTAGGTATCCTTTATTCCTTCAGAAACCTCTCCCTGCCCTCCTTTTCACGCCACTGCTGTCATCTCTGCTTTTTCCTCTTCCCTCATTACTCTTTGCCCCCGAGGCTCCATGGCACCGCTGCCCTGCACCCTCCATGTGCCGGTGCTGCCGCAGCCCCCCGGGGCTCCCCCCTCACCCAGCTGACCCAAAATCAGGGAAGAAACTGGTTGCAGAGTCAGAAAGGCAAATGCAGACACGACTGACTCTGGGGAGCTTGATTGAAATAACTAATTAGGTTCTCACAGCCGCTCGCTTTGCAAGAATAAGAGCAGATCCCACTCCATATTTCCTAATGAATCTCGCTCAATGTTTCCTAATGATTTGTTTAACCGAGTTTTCGGTGTCTCCAGGCTGCAGAGCCAGCGTGGCCTGATGCAGCCCTACCCCAGATGCTGGGGGAAGCTTTTGCTGCTCTCTCAGATTTACCTTTCCCTGCTGACATGCAGGTTTTTTAATGTTTCCCATCACGGCGCCGCAAATTCCATCTCCTGGTGCCAACCAAACAATCCCCCCTTTTCCCTGTTTATATTATTTAGATGCACACAGATGGTTATAATTTTTCCTTCTCTTTTGAGCATCTCTCAGGGAATTTAAATAAGTGAGATCTCCTCTCCCCCAACCCACCATGGCACCACAAACCGAGGCTGGAGCTCTGGACTCACGTTTCACATCTCGGGAGCTGCATTCCCATGACCTACAAGTCCTCTGATCCCACAAACATTTACAGATGCAAACATCTTTCCCAGCTGCAGAAAGCTGTCCTGGGCTCAGGAGAACTGCCTGGAAAATAACACCATTCCTGTGTAGAAGTATTAGGCATATTTTGATGAAATCATCTATTTTAATTGTTATTTTCAAAGGCAGTCACTCTGTGGTGATTTTTCTTTTTAAATTATATTGTTTATTGCTTCTTGCTCCATTATCTCTTAGCTGTGTGGAGATAGAGGGTTTTTCTCTCTTGCTGTTATTTTACTAGTGGCTAAGGTCATCCTAACTTATGAGAGTTGCTAAAATCATGTTTCTTTCTCTATATACATTTTAATACTCACACTTGACTTTTCCCAGTGTTTTATTCTCCTCCATTGCACGTATCTTTCCTCGGGGAATTGCCAGCGTGGCAATAAATCACTGCTAATTCTCTTCCCTGCTACTCACACCTCTTCTTTATCCAAATTTAATTTTTCACACATTCATTTGTGTACTGTTTATGAAGAATGCTTTGTTTCCTAAAGAAATTGGTCTTTTCCTACTCCCTCCATTTTACCCCTTTGGAATGGAGTACCCCAATGACTTTGAGCTGACATTGATTTCATACCCCTCCCTGCTCTATCACAGTGGTTTTCTTTGAGATACTTTGGCAGAACGTCCCTTTTTGTCCTGCGCACCCCTGGCTGTCCCATTACCTTGCACAGCTTCTTTCGCCTCTTATTCTTTTCCTCCAAGTCTTAAGAAATTCCGTCACCTCCTGCTATTGCATTTTACATGGAAGTTTTGTGAACCTTGGCTCCTTGAGTGCCAGCACTGAAGTCCCACTGCCTGTGCCTTTTCTTCTGGCATCTCTCACTCGCAGCAGGTCTGAAGTCTGTGCTGACTCAATTATGGGGCCTTTTAAGATTCCTCTGGGAGCTGTGGATTTTAATATCCCACACAGGACAACATTGTCTTTAGTATTATTACTTCTACTGCTATGATTAGTGTAGCACAGGCAGAATGAGTGGCTCCATCCAGGTCTGGCACATCCCTGGTTCAAGCAGTTTAATCCAAGATATCAAATGTGGGCAATAATTGCACACAGAGATGCTGTGCCTGCAGCCTGGAACACCAGGGGAGGTTCAGGTTGGCTATTACGAAAAATTGCTTCACTGAAAGAGTGGTTAAGCATTGGAACAGGCTGTCCAGGGAGGTGCTGGAGTCACCATCCCTGAAGGTGTTCAAGAAATGAGTAGATGTGGCACTTTGTGATAAGGTTTAATTGTCACGGGGATATTTGGTCAAAGGTTGGACTTGAAGATCTTGGAGGTCTTTTCCAAATTTAATGATTCTGTGATTAGGAAGAGCATTGGAGCAGGGCAGGGAGGGGATCCTGCCCCTCTGGCCAGCCCTGGGCAGGCACATCTGCAGGGCTGGCCCAGCTCTGGCTCCTCAGCACAGCAGGGCCAGGGAGCTCCTGGAGCGGCTCCAGCGCCGGCTGCGGAGATGCCCAAGGGCTGGAGCATCTCTGGGAGCAGCAAAGGCTGAGGGAGCTGGGGCTGT
>NW_020956471.1:54123-88165 GCF_003031625.1 Empidonax traillii
GGTGTGTCAGGGGCTGCAGGGAGGGGGCAGAGGATGGCCCAGGCTCTGCTCGGGGGGGCCCAGCAATGGCACAAGAGCCACGGGCAGGAACTGCTGCCCAGCAAGTTGCAGCTGGACAGGAGGAAGAACTTGTTGTCTGGGCAGTGACCCAGGCCTGAGCAGAGAGCAGAGAGGGTGTGGAGTGTCCTCCCTGGGGATATTCCCGAGCTGTGTGGACACAATCCTGTGCCCTGTGCTCTGGGCTGGCCCTGCTGGAGCAGGGAGGTGGCACCAGATGAGCCACTGTGGGCCCTTCCAGCCTGACCCAGGCTGTGATTCTGTGACAAGCACGTTTGCCATTAATAAATTGCACAGGGCTTGAAGCAGGGATGCTACTGCTGGGGCTCCTGCTGGGGAGGAGCAGATCTGGGAGGGAAACAAGGAGATGGGAATGCTCCAGCAGGACAGAGGGTGGCAAATCCACCCTGCCCAGCCACAGCTGGGGAGAGCTGAATGTCTTAGACATGAGTTTTAAGGAGTGTATTTCAATGAGAGTGACTTTCCCCATGTCATATAGGGTGTTCTCTGCCTGGATTCAGCACCTTTTAAGGTGCTTTCAGGGCCCACCATCAGAAGTTCTGGTCATACCTTCATGAAACCTGGGTGCTGCTCCTGCTAACTCAGTTCAGAGAGCAGAGGTGGCCAAATGGCTTTCAGGGAATGAAAACGTTCATGATGTTGCCAGATCATTTCTCCTGCCTCGCGCCAGCACCCCAGCTCCACCACTCCCAGTGAACACAGCTGCAACTCTGGGCAGAGCTTGGGCATCTTAAAGCATTCAGAGTCACCAAAACATGAAAAAAAGGCCAAATCCCACCTCTCATTAATCTCCACGTTCGCCCAGGGAGTCTGGGCTGGAGGTGGAGGGGGTGTGTGCCCCGTGATGCCACCAAAGGAGCCCAGTGCCCCTTGCTGTGCTCCCAAGAGCACCAGCTCTACAGCAACATGCTTTGGGTTTCCAGACCTGTGCCCACCGTGCAGCTGCTGCCCCCTCCAAGCTGTGGAACATCCAGAAATCCTGGGAAATTAGCCAGATTTCTATTTTCCTGGAGAATAGTTTAGCTGAAGTGAAGACGTCCAAGGAAATCCTCATGTGGGATAATTTGAGAGCAGTGAAGCAAAGACTTGTGTTGGCTTGAGACTGTCACAAAAAAGCAGCAGCAGAAATTGGGGAAAATCCTGTTCTGAACAATGTGGTGCTGCACTATCTCCCAGCAACATTCCCCAGAAATTAGCGGCCAAGGTGAAGAGATGCTAAAGAGGAAATTCCATAATTCCCTTCCCTTTCTACAAGGGAAAAGTAAATATATGCAGTCAAAGATTAAATGCCAGTTTGAAGAGGCATTCAGACGTACTTCAAGGAACAGCTCCAATATAGAAAACAAGAAAAGAACATTTCTGAGAACTTCAATTAAGTACAAGGTAACTTGGAATCATTCCCATCCGTTCCTTAAATTTTCCAGACTATCTTTTCTCTTTTAATTTACTCACGGCTCTCAGAAAGGCTTTGCTACATCAAAGATACTTTTTGTCTCCTTTGTTCAAATGTATAAATTTGCCTACAAAAATTAGAAATATCATCAACAGTGAAAAATAATTTATTTGTAAAAGGAACTAACTTTTGTTTGAACTAGAGCTGGGAATTGAGATAATGTCTATGAATATGTGGAATGAATAGATGGAAGTATCTGAATTTATGGAAATACATGAATTCTCCTTTGCTGATAGAAAATTACAGTCAGGGCCCATTGCAAGGCAAATTAATATTCAACATAATCTCATTCCCACACAGGAGCCCAAAGAGACAATTGATCTTGTTTGCAGTAAAATCAATGGGAAAAACTCACTGAGTAGAGTAGGTCTTTCAAGAGAGGAGCAGAGCCAGCGTGACACCTGAGCTAACACAGATTCACACCTTCCCCGCATTGAGAGAGAGCCTTTGTGTCTTCTGGGGTGGAGCTGAATTTCTGAGCCCACGCCAGGGCCTTATTTTTCTGCTTTAAGTCACATCCATAAAGCTCCACGGGAGCATCAGTAATTATGCTTATCACCCAGAGGTCACCTTTTGAGATGTATTTTCTAGGTCTTCAATCTCCCTCTCAAGTAAGATGTTTTTCTTCATCAAGGGTGCCAGGAGAGGCTCAGCGCTGGCAGTCGCGCGTGGAGGAGTATTAGCGCTACCAGACATTATTTTTTATTTCTCTTTCAAATGCATTGATTTTTTATCTATTTTATTCCAAGAAGGAGCTGTGGCACCTATTTTACATTCCGAGGCTGCCTCAGGAGTTGTAATAACTTGAAGCTCTGGATGCTCAAGCCAGTGTGGAGTGGAGAGGAGCGGGATCCACGGCCGGTCCTGCCAGCTCGATGTCTTCAGCATCTGCTGAGCAGAGGGCGAGCGTGGCATCTCACAGCCTCCTGGGACAGCTGGGTGGTTAAGCCCAGGAGTCAGCATCTCTGGGCACACAGTGGGCATGATGAGCATTCCTCCCCGATGGGGCTGCTCTTGCTGATTTATTAATGTAGCGCTTAAAGTCAAACCAGCGCGGGAGAGTCTCCAAGTCAGTGACAGTCAGGATAGGCATGCTAAAGGCAGGCAGCTCTTTTCCCTTGGTATGTGAGCAATCTCCACCTCTCAAAACAGATCCCAAACTGTGTAACCCAGAGGAAAAAAAGCTGGACAAAAATTACACAATTCAACATTGGCGTGGTAGGGAGTTACACTTGCCTAAGAGGCACAGAGGAGGCTTCTCTGAATTGGGCAATGATGCTTGTTTGGGGACAAATCAATTTAGAAACCACTTGCAGTGACCCAGAATTACAAAACAAACAATGACAGTCACTGCAAACTCACAGCAGCCTCTCAGCCCGGCTGCAGAACACGCTGTGCTTTGTCTCGGGAAGAGGCTGCTGCTGGCAAATCTTTCTTCTCATGGCTGAGGTGCTCGATGTGGGGGCAGCAGCTGGGCAGGAACCTCAGTGCAGAGAGAAAGAAATACAACAGTGCCAGGAAAAAAAATAGTGCTTAATGCAGCAGCCTCATTGTTTGGGAAAAGGAGGCTGGGATAAGGCACAGCTTCTTCTGGAGTAGGTTTATATTTGAGATTGGGAAGAAATCCTTCCCTGTGAGGGTGGGGAGGCCCTGGCACAGGTTGCCCAGAGAAGCTGTGTCCAAGGCCAGGTTGAATGAGATTTGGAGCAACCTGGGCTAGAGGCCTCCCCAGTAAAGAAACAGAACTCCAGGGAAGGTATCCAAGCCTAAAAACAAACAAACAAACAAACAAACAAAAAAAAAAAAAAAAAAAAAAAAAAAAAAAAAAAAAAAAAAAAAAAAAAAAAAAAAAAAAAAAAAAAAAAAAAAAAAAAAAAAAAAAAAAAAAAAAAAAAAAAAAAAAAAAAAAAAAAAAAAAAAAAAAAAAAAAAAAAAAAAAAAAAAAAGGAGGAAAGGAAAATGTGAATTCCCCTGGAGCTTGAGGAAAAGAAAAAGAGCAGGAGTTTAGAACAGGCATCAGAGGGAAAGCAGACCTGGAGTAAGAGTGGGGAGCTCCATCAGTCACTACTCATGTCACTTTAATTTGACATTACTTAGAGACTGGTGGCTTTGGGAGAAAAAAACCACAAGTAATTAACCTTGGTCAGCTAATGGGTCAGCTGAGCTGAGAGCAGTGGTGCTGCTGACAGGGGTTATGTAAGGGGTCTAACAACCTATAGGGACAGAAATGGCTGAAAAAGCTGGAAAATGTTGTAAGGGTGATCTGAAAGGAGGTTTGTGATGGGCAACCATTGATGGAGAAGGTCACTGTGGCTGGAGCCACTGAGGCTGTCAAACCTGATGTGGATGTGCTAGGGACATTTGGGGGGGTTCCTCTTCTGTCGGGATGAGTTCAGTGCTGCTTCCACCAGTGCAGGGCCTGAGGCCAGACAATCCCAGTCTTCCCACCTCCAAGAAGAGGGATCAAGGTCTTCTGTGCCGTGGTATGTCCACTCCATGGCCTCAGGACAGATCCAGAGGCAGGTTGCAAGGAGCAGGCCAGATCTCATTTACCTTGTAGCAGAACCTTCACAGTCTTGCTCAAGGGAGCGTTTCAGGTTGTGCCCAGGGTGTGTGAGAGGCCGGCCCAGGGGGGTACAATGTGCATCAGGAGCAGAATTCCTGGGGACACTGAGCAGCCCGAAGGGAATGAGCACCTACATGACCCTCCCCTCACCTAGGCCAGAAGTTCAGGGCACCATGTCTTAGTCTAAGGACCTCTGACATGGGATAAGAGCTGTTGAGGGGGAGAAGACATTCTCCTGACACAAGGGAGATCACCAGAGCCGTGACAACCATTAAACACAGGACTTCAGAATAGAAGGACCAGTGGTCTGGATCATCTTTATCCAAAGCTGTTGGCAGCAAGGGGAAAACATAGAATCATTTAGGTTGGTAAAGACCTCTGAATGCATCAAGCCCCAACCATTAGTGAATTAATGACCTAATTACAGCCTTTCAGTACCCGAAGGGAACCTACAAAAACCAAGATGGAGACAAGCTATTTGCAAGGGCCTAGAGTGACAGGAAAAGGGGGGATGGTTTCAGTCTGACAGAGAGTAGAGTTAGGTTTGAAGTTTGGAAGAAGTTCTTCCCTGTGAGGGTGGGCAGGCCCTGGCACAGGTTGTCTAGAGGAGCTGTGGCTGCCCCATCCCTGGAAGTGTCCAAGGCCAGATTGGACAGGTCTTGGAGCAACTTGGGATAGTGGAAGGTGTCCCTGCCCATGGCAGGAGGTGGAACTGGATGGTCTTTAAGGTTCTTTCCAATCCAGGCCCTTCTATGATTCTGATTTCCCCAGCACTGCCAAGGCCACCACTAAACCACTAATCTTTTGAACAGCCCCAGGGATGGTGACTCCACCTCTGCCCTGGGCAGCCTGTGCCAGTGCCTGACCACCCTGTCCATGAGGATTTTTCCCCAATATCCAACCTGAACTTCTCCTGGTGCAACTTGAGTCCAATCCCTCTTGTCCTATTGTTTGTTACTTGGGAGAGGCCAATGCTGGGATACCAATAAAATAATCCACAGTGGCATATTCTGGGCAAACGACTCCTTTAAAGACCTTCTGCCACTTCTTGGGCACAGTTCTTCATAAGCCCTGCTCAGTGAGTGGTGAGACCACCCACATGACCAGCTGTAGACTTGTCTTGATCAGGGCAAACAATCAAGTTTGAGACAGCTGGTGCCTATGAAGGTGTCAGTGCACTTCTCTCACGCATCTTCCCAAGTCTGGTTGCTTTAAACTGATCAGAGCCAATCTTGTCCTTGCCCTTGCTGCACCTTGACCTGCTCAGATGGATGTGAAGGTGCAAATCTGTGTCTGTGTTGGGTTTGACAGTCTGCACTTCTTCACTTGCACAACCTGATTGAGGGGCTGCTCGTTCTCAGGAGGCCACGAGATAAAATCTCACTCCCTGTCCCAGCTTCCCTCCCCTCTCCTCTGACATGGCACCAAGTGGTGTGGGAGGCAGGAAATATGACATAATTTTTCTCTAAAAAGAGAAACTCTCTCCAACAGGAGGAGTTGGAGAGAGGGGAGTGTGGGTTTTGTGACAGGCAAATGGGAGGGAACTGTAATATAACACAGAATTAATGGGAGCAGAGGTACATCTGGATATAGTGGGGAAGAGACAACAGGGTTTCTCCAGGGGAAGTCCTATCTCATAAATCTATTACCTTTCTTTGAAGGTATCAGCACTGGTCCAGGCAAGGCTTAGTTGGCTGCCATACTTAGATTGCATTTCCCCAAAATTACATTCAGAGTCTCTCACAAGAGGCACTTGGAGACATTGTGATGTTATGGAGTGTGAGAGGAAGCCTCTCCACAGACTTAAAAGTGGTTAAAAACAGGAGACCAAGGGAAGGATATCTGGTTGGTGTTTGTGTTGGCCAAAAACCAGCCCCCGGGGTCCCCTGGAGGCCTGTTCTGGGATCTGTACTGTGTAACACTCATCAATGATCTGGAAAAGTGGTGAATCATGAAGTGACAGTGTTTGCCTATGCGACAAAATTATTCAGGATCATGAAATCTAACACTGACAGTGAAAAGCTCTGGAGGATCTTCTGAGACTGAGTTACTGACAATAAGACAGAAGATGAAATTCAGTGTAAATACATATAAGGTAATATCAGTGAAGGTGAAAAGAATCCAGAGTGGCAACCAAGTTTAAACAGACAACGATTAGCTCTGGATTAGCTACCACTGCTCATCAAAGGATTCATAGAGCACAGTGGAAGGTGCCCTGGGAAAGCTGCTCAGGCTTCTGCGTGGTCAAAAAGCAAAGAGGATCTCAGGCACCCCTTGAGACACAGGTGACTGTGCAAGAATTGTCACCAAAACCAGCAGAGAGATCCATGGCCCATCTTTGGTTTGAATCCTGAATGTGTGGCTGATCCTGCATCTCATAAAGGACACACCAGGAAAAGAAAATAACAAGTGAACAGGTTGAGCCAGGGATGTTCCTGGTCCTGAGAGACTGAACAGACTGAGGTTTTCCAGCTTGGATGTACCATGGGAGTCTATCCCCTGTGTTTTGGAGAAAGAGAGTTGCAACTGGTGAGTCATTCCTTCTGGCATTGCAATAAGAAATGAAAATACAAGGAAGCAGATTTAAAATGATGAAGCAAAACCTTTTGACATCTTCCAGTACTTAAAGAGGCTCCAAGAGATCTGGAGAGATACTTGGGACAGGGGCCTGGAGGGACAGGACAAGGGGGAATGGCTTCCCTCTGCCAGAGGGCAGGGTTAGATGGGATACTGGGAAGAAATTGTTCCCTGTGAGGGTGGGCAGGCCCTGGCACAGGTTGCCCAGAGAAGCTGTGGCTGCCCCTGGATCCCTGGAAGTGTCCAAGGCCAGGTTGGAGCAACCTGGGCTGGTGGAAGGCATCCCTGCCCATGGCAGGGAGGGAGCTGGCTGATCTTTCAGGTCCCTTCCAACCCAAATCATTGTACAAACCCACCTTCTGGTCACTGCCTGAAATGAGGGATCATCAGATCCAGAGAGAGCAGCTCAAATGCTCCTGTGCATTTGTCACCCAAAGCAGAGCAGAAACACTGTAGAATCTGCTTCAACTTCCAATCTAATCCAAGGTGGGAGGAGGCAGCTGAGAAGCACAGCAAAGGAAATCTTTACTTTTCTCCTGTGCACAAGGCAAAGAGAACAAAATAATATTTTTTTTTACATATAAAGACCAGAATTATTCAAACACAAACATGTCACAGGAGTGAACAAAAACTCAGAGGAACAGATGAAAGTGTGCAGTGCCAAACACTGAAAGGAGGCACAATGAGAGGCCACCTTTGCTGCCCCATCTCTGGAGGCAGAACTGGATTCCAAAGGGGTTTTTTGGGATGCCCAGATATCCCTCATCTCCCCTATGCCTTGCTCTCCAGTAAGTGTTTAATTCTTTCCTTTCTTCCTATTTTTTTCTAGAGAGACACAATCCACCAGAGTAAAATAAAGCTAAAACTCACATTCTGCAGCAAAGTCTGTTTCAAGAAGAAAGAAGATTGTGTGTGAGGGGCACGCTCACCGGTGAGGTTCCACATCAAAGGGATGCTTTGCATGGGCGAAATCCAAGGATTCATTTTTCATACGGGCACAGATTGGCGCTGACACCAAGTAAGGCTTTCAGACGGCCACACTTTGTTTACTTAAAAGCTTGAAGGAAGGGAAAATGTCACAAGTGCTCATGTAAGGCTGTGTGTGCTCCAGTCGGACACATCCAGCACGGCTGTTTGTACAAGCAAAAACCTCCCAGTAGGGCACGAGGCGCTCGCAGAAATCATCTGCCCAATCATTTAAGAGAATGAATAATTCATAGGGAGGCAAATGTGTTCACAGGCAACTCCTCTGAAGAGCTGGGAGCTGCGTTCAAGGAATGGATGTGCTGTTTGCTGGGAACCTGAACGTGCTTTTCCTCGGCTCCTGCCTTGCCTGAGCCTGCAGTGGTTCTGTGACTCCACCCCTCAAAACATCACTGCTTGTCATCCATCACCAGCTGTTTGTCCACTCCCTGCTCCTGTCCCAGCAGATGGAAACCCCAGTGTGTCCCACAAGTGCTAGTTCACATCACACACCTGAAATGCTTTCAGGCTGGTGATGGAGGCACAGAACTGGTTTGCTTGAGATGTGCAGTTCGTAAAGATGTGTGTTTGTCCATGTCCAGAGCTTGTCCATGCTCTGCACTGTGGTTTCTCTGTTTCTCCAACTGTGAAATGGTCAAGAAGATACTGGAAAGTTTTGTGATGTCTGGTGGAACATGGGTTTTATGTCAGCCAAACTCTACTTCTTACCCCATTTCTATTTGAAACTAAAGGTGATGGGACAGGGACAAACAGACAGATGTGCTGGCTCTATATTCTCCTGCCCCAAGCCCTGACCCCCAGCACCATAGCAGGGGTGAGGTGGATCTGTTAGTGTCCCCTCATCTAGAATAACATATTTTTTGGTGGAGATGACAGGGAACATCAGCCAGGCAGGAACCCTTGTGCTCTCAGGCACCCTTGATACCTTTAGTCCCAGAATCAGACTGGTTTGGGTTGGAAGGGACCTGAAAGCCCATCCAGTTCCACCCCTGCCACGGGCAGGGACACCTTCCACCAGCCCAGGTTGCTCCAAGCCCTGTCCAACCTGGCCCTGGACACTTCCAGGGATCCAGGAACAGCCACAGCTTCTCTGGGCAATCTGTGCCAGTCACATCTTTCAGGGGAAAAAGCTGTTTGTTTTCAGTTCAGTGTCAGGCACAGCAGAAGGAGCCCAGTTCTCTTTAGTCTTGCATGAGATGCAACATATAAATAGAAGCAATAGGTTTCCTATAAATATAACTCTGTCCTCAAAGATATTTGCTGTACAGCCTCAAGTAATATTGCAGCTATCAATTCTGCTTTCCAGGACCCCCTCACAGGATGATTCCTCAATCTTTGGAGAGGAAGTATTGCCAAGAGAAGCGTGTTTATCCTGCAGCCTCCCAGATCCCCAGGAACAACCATTTCAATTAATCAAAACTGCCTTTCAGCTGAGGAAACTCTCTCATGGAGTAATGTGGCTGCTGCAGAACTTTTCAGACCTGGTGTTGTCCATGGACTGCAGGAGCAAAATCCACCCTTTTTCCTGACCCATAGCAATGATCTTCATGAGTCTAAAAGCTGCACTGGTCCTGATGTATGTCCATCTGAACGACAGTGCACAGACTTCTCCCTCCATGTCTCATCCCTGATGCTCAGAAACACTAATTACACTGAGAGCTGATGAAATACGATTACATTTTTCTCTTCATTAAACATGATATAGACTCATAATTCACACATATAAAATTGTTTTATTCCTTTTTTCCTGTTTGCTTTGGAATTATTTCATGGTCTGGACAATGTGGGTTTAGCTCTGCTGTCTCTCCTGGAGAGCCAGTACCCTGCAATTTTAATGATCTAATCCGACAGCGAACATGCTTTAATTTAAAGTTTTATTAACGACCACTTTCTACCCTCAAAGACTATATTAAAATTTGTTAATGGAATTGGAGATTATAAATGCCCCACTGCAAGGCCCAGTTGTGCTGTTCTGCACCACCCCCTTTAGAATTTAGAGCAATCCTATTAACTCTTCTTTATGTTTTGTATAGGTCATTTTGATTGCAGCTTTTTGTGTACCTCCCTTATGAGATAGCGTTCCCCGAATCTCAGCATTTGAAAGAATATAATTTTACCAAAGATCACATATTTCAGATTCATTATCCTTCGACAGCCAGCTTAAAATTTAATTTTTTTGACTTATTGCAAATTTTTTTTTTCAAGTCTACTGGGGGGATGGAAACGAATTCTGTGAGTACCATCAGACTGTGGGACAGAAATGACAGAATCCACCCCAAGCACTGCTGAAAAAGGAGAGGAAGAAGAGTGAGAGGATAAAAGGATGTGCTAGGCATAGATGTAAAGTTGCAGGAACAGGACAACCACTTTGGGAGTGTGAAGCCCCTTGCACAAAACACTTTTCCACGCTCCTGTCTCTGTTAGTTTTGTCTTTTAATGGGCATCTCAGAACTCTTCACCAAGTCTCCCAGACTGCTCTCGTGAATCGGGGCCTCATATTCAATGTGCCGTGAAGGGGATCCCCCACACCCACTATTTATTTCATTTAAGGAGTCAGTAAAAGCATCCGCAGCCTCCAACCCCCCCAAATCCCAGCCCCCACAGGCATTGTTTGTCTCGGGAAATGCGCTATTAATCATCTGTTGGATAGACTTAATTTCTCACCATTCTCTCTCTTTATTTTCTGTTGCTATTGTTCCTTTCTGCTGCCTAAACGTTTCAGCCACCCAGTGAAAAGGCAGAAACAACATCAGGTTCTCAAGAAACCGAACAATCAATCAGTTCACCGGCTTCACAAAGGGAGTCGGCCGGCAGCTGCCTGTTGTTTGAATATCATTCTCCCCCTAAGAGCTTGACCAGTGTACAGAAAAAGCAGTTATTCACAGGAAAAAGAGGTAGGTGAAGGACACAGAGGGGGATTTCTAAACATTAGAGATGTTTACACTTGAGCAACTCTTCTGGTCTCTTTTTACAGCTGGGGAAAAGGCAATGAAAAAAGCAGGGTGCAACTCAGCTGAGGCATTTGAAATATCAACCCAGGACTAAACAAACCAGCCACGCTGGGAATTGCCCATTTCTCTCCCGTCTTCCCTAAAAACAGCCTGAAGGGTTGAGTAGAACACAGCATAAACCCCTAAAGTTGGGGAAAATGTCCTTCCCTCTCTGTAGACAGTGCCACGATCAGATGCCAAAGCAAAGGGTTTTCCCACCTGGCAGGTAAATCCTCCTGCCACAATCCCTGGTTGCTCCAGGCTTTGTAGGTCAGCAGAGTGGGGTCAGTGGCAGGGAAGAGCACTGGGCTGGGGAGCATCTAGGAGTCAAACAACTCTCTTTACACCAGATTTATAGGATTTATTGTTTGCCTACCTCCTGCTTTCTGGGACAGGTCATGGTGCCAAAAAAATCAGTGCTGTGGAGGGTCACCAGTTCCTTACCACCTTTCCTTCTTCAGCTTCATACTCATGACCCTTCCAATTGTTGCTCTTCACTCCAGCCCTCTGCACTGCTGATGAGTCCCCCTGCCCCCACGGCATTGACATCCCCAGTCCTTGGGTGTCTTTTTTCCTATCCCTACCCATCCAACCACCAAAACTTTTTGCCCTCATTTCTTCCTTCTTCTTAAATCCTTCCAATCTTCAACGCCTGTGCAGTGTGAGGCCTCCAAGCCCACCTGGGACCTGTTCCTATTACCGAGGCACCCTCCCCTTGGGAACACTCACATTGCTCAGTGGGTAGGATTTCCCCATCCCTAGGGCCTGACCAAACTCTGCTCCTCACAAAGTGGCTTAGACCTTCTGGTTGATGGTGCTCATCCCACGTTTGGTTTCATGCAGGATATTTGCCATGGGGGATGTGCAGCCAGGAAACACTGGACCAGGAAAATCACCTGGACCTCCCTGTCTCCTACAAGGAAAGGCTGAGAGAGTTGAGATTGTTTAGCCTGGAGAAGAAAAGGCTCTGGGGTGACCTAATTGCATTTTTCAGTTCCTGAAGGAGCCGACAGGAAAGATGGAGAGAGACTATTGACAAGGGCCTGGAGGGACAGGACAAGGGGGAATGGCTTCAAACTGCCAGAGGGCAGGGTTGGATGGGATATTGGGAAGGAATTGTTGGCTGTGAGGGTGGGCAGGCCCTGGCACAGGTTGCCCAGAGAAGCTGTGGCTGCCCCATCCCTGGAAGTGTCCAAGGCCAGGCTGGACGAGGCTTGGAGCAACCTGGGCTGGTGGAAGGTGTCCCTGCCCATGGCAGGGGGTGGAATGAGATGGGCTTTAAGGTCCCTTCCAACCCAAACCACTCTGTGATTCTGTGATGATCCAGATGCCTGAAATCCATGACACTGGAATGCTCAGTGCTGGGATACAGCAGGTTGGGGTGTTTTGTCTCTCTCAATGACCTCAATGTTCCCGCGTGTTGTTTCTTGCTGCCGGCTCCTCCCAGCCCCTGCAGCCCCATCCATGAATTTCATCACTGTTGGATCCAGCCCATTCCTGCCCTGTGACCTTGCCCTGTTCAGGCTGGCAGGCTGTTCCATGGTCAGGAAGAGGGAGCAGCTCATCCTGTCAGGAGCACGGCTCACCTGCCTCAGCATCCCAGGCTGCACACGCCACAACTCGTGCTGTGATTTAATGCTCTCCCCCACACCTAACAGGCTCCATTAAATTGGAATATTTGTATCCTTTGCTGGCTCCTACCACCCAACCAGGGCATGGAAGCAACAGCACACGACTGCAGAATTCAAGGGAAACCAGTGTGAATTGTGAGCACACAGCTCAGAATTTATCTTTTGTGAATATTTGTGTGTTAAAGTTACAGATATGCTTTTTTGTCCTATTTGCAGTAGCACTGCTCAAATATTTGTGGAGACTGAACACAACCTAATTGAAATTCAGTTGAATTCAAATTAATATTCATGATTTTTTTTTTTTTTTAATGCCTTCCACTCTTCACTCGGATCTAAAGGGAAGCAGCTTCCTGCTGTGGAGGGGACAGCTGTGAGCTGGGAGGCTCCTGTGAGGGTGAAAAGTTTGGCAATCCACTTGGAATTTCTTGAAGCAGCCACACGCTGGATGTCACACGTATTGACAGGCAGGTCTTGAGCTCAGTTGGTGCCTGTGCCTGTGGGTGCTGATTGCTGGAGGTTTGCAGCACCTCACTCTGCATTGCTGTCACACCACCTGCTCCTTGTCCTTGGCACCCAGCTCCCGTCACACTTGCGATGCCCCTGGTGCTGCCAATCTCTCACAGCTTCCAGCAGCCACTCTCCCACTAACTCACCATCAGCACAGAGCACCTGGGACTTCTCCAGGAGGGATTTGTGGGTCTCTGGAAGTGGAGAGGGATTTGGGGATGTTTGGAGCTCACCGAGACCTCAAGCCCATCAGTTGCTTTCACACTCACAGCTCCTGTGACTTCTATCAAAGGTGAACAGAATGTGATGAAACACCACATCTCTCTAAAACATCATTTCCAGACCTTACCCACTTCTCCCTGTCTAGTCAGCCTGCTGCTCTTTGTCTGCCACTGAGGAAATCTTACACAGGGAGATTAGAGATGCCTGGCACAGTAAAGCCTTCCTGCAGTCACCCAGGAAACATAAGACATTTTTCTTCTTCTCTGGAAAAATGTGGAAATTAAATTGGAAGCACTACATGGAAGCAGCTCTGCCCAGATAAACTCACAGGCTGTCAGGATGCAGATGTTCCTGTGCACTGTTGCTGCTCTCAGGCTTTGCAGAGCATCCCAGGTAGTCTGAAAGTGCTTTTCATCGGGTATTTATGGTCCCCAGTAAAGCACTAAGACAGAAATATTATAAACTACATATTTAACAAGAAAAATACAGGAACGGTGAAAATACCTCGGGACACTTCAATGCTCTGGAAGATCTTAGGAAGGAATTCTTTCCTGTGAGGGTGGGGAGGCCCTGGCACAGGTTGCCCAGAGAAGCTGTGGCTGCCCCTGGATCCCTGGAAGTGTCCCAGGCCAGGTTAGACGGGGCTTGGAGCAACCTGGGCTGGTGGAAGGTCTCCCTGCCCATGGCAGGGGGTGGAATGAGATGGGTTTTCAGGTCCCTTCCCACCCACACCGTTCCATGATTATGTGATCTTGGAATCATCTCAGATGATTTTTTCCAAAGTGATCTTTCCTACCACTGACCCTGTATAGAGCCATTAATACAGTTTGGTTTCCACTTGATTTTTAACTTTTGACGTGTCTCGTAGCTGCAGCTCCTAAAGCAAAGGAAGGCAGGTGCAGCAGGAAGCCAGTTTTGCTCCACAGGAACAGGATCAGCAGCAGGCCCAAGGTCCTTTAGCACAGACACTTTATGACTCCCAAGTGCTGAATCCCTTCCCTGCCCTGGCAGAACAGCTCAGCCAAATTTATCACATCTCTAAATACCAGCATAGCTGAACACGGATTTTAAAAAGTCACCGAAGTGCTGCAGCCCCTCTGAAGCCTCTCTGGCATTATCATCCCCACAAATCACTGGGAGGGTGTCCCAAGCATCATGTTTGCATTTCCATACCTGAGTGTGCTCCTGGAGATCACTGTGGTGCCCTCAGGCTGGAAAACTCAACATGAAATGGCGCAGCAGTGCAAAGGACAGCTGGGGGGAAGGGATGCCCAGGGTTTATCAGATATCCTTTTTTCCAGTGCTGTGATTTTATAACAAGGTCTCGTGTTTGAGCTCCCAGTTTCCACTCTGATTGTGTCTCATGAAAGTCATTGTCTGCACCAGGGCAGGACACCACTGAGCATCAGCTGAGGGGTCCCTCTAAGCCAGAAAACTCTCTCTGGCAGCAAAAGCTTCAGGGAAATGTGCAGGACCTCTAAAATAAGTTGTCTTATCACCAAATAAACTCTCTTCTAACTCCTCCAATGTCTGTAGCCCAGATTCAGGGTCAGGATGGTGGGAGCAGTGCCGTGGGGAACTGTCACAAGCTGGAAAGTTCAATGGTCCAGGGTAAAGCAATCATCTGGAATATCTGGATGGATATCTGGGTGTCTCTGTAGCCAGACACCTTTGGAGGAAGCCTCCTATGGCTGTGAGGTAATCCAGGCTCATAGGGAACTCTGGGGGTCTCCCAGCCTGACCCCATCCCACTTTTCTTAGAGACCCACCTCAGGGTGGAAGGAAATGTTGTTTTCACAACATTGAAAGCTGAGAAATGGCACAGCAAGCTGGCTTTTAGGAAGGAGACTTGAGGGGAATTGAACACTACCCTGTTCTGTGCCATAATACATGTGCACAAAGGGTTGAGCACACAGCCTCAAATACGAATAATTTTTCTGCCTCAGTACATTTTCTATCTTTCCACTTTAGCTGCTCTGCCTTCTCCTCTGGGGAGATTCCTACAGGAGTGCCAGGCAGAAGGTGCAGCACCGAGACATCTCTTCAGCTCCTGCCACCTGATCTCTGTCATCCTGAAGTCCTGCAAATGGTTTTTACAAGGGCACAGAGTGCCAGGACAGCAGGGAATGGCTTTAAAATGAAGGAGGTTGGATTTAGATGAAATATTAGCAAGAATTCCTTCCCTGTGAGGGTGGGCAGGCCCTGGCACAGGTTGCCCAGAGAAGCTGTGGCTGCCCCTGGATCCCTGGAAGTGTCCAAGGCCAGGTTGGACGGGGCTTGAAGCAACCTGGGCTGGTGGAAGGTGTCCCTGCCCATGGCAGGGGGTGGCACTGGATGATCTTTAAGGTCCCTTCCAACCCAAACCATTCTGTGATTCTATGAAATAGGGTAAAAGGAGTTAGCAAGGTACAATCCAAGGTGAGATGTGTCCCCTGTGTCCATGGTACCCTCAGCATCCCGAGGATGGATCACATCCAGCAGGAGCTTTACCCTCCTGCCTGCACTGTCCACGTCTCCCGTGTCTCTGGTACTCACCCAAGGCTCCCCAGGCAGCAGTTTCTGGATGTCTCAGTGTCTCTTTACACAGGCACAGCAATTTCTGCTGCCCTCCAGCCCCCTGATCCCACACTTGTTTTTCCAGGGGGATGAATATTGTTGCAGTTTGCCCAGAAGCTCACTGTATTATTAGGTTCCTTCAAAGCCTCTGAATGTCCCATCTAGACCCAGTGACTTAATATTTTTTAAATTACCTATTTGCACCAGCGCGTCTTCATTTGATACCTTAATCCTTAATAGCAACTCACCTTTATTACCAGAAAAGAGCAAGTCAAGAGCAGATTTTTCCCAACATCCCCTGAGGTGAGAACTTATGAAATGAAATCATTTCACTTCTCAGCTGTGTCCTCATCTTCCTTAATTGTTCCCTTTAACTCCTGGGGAGCCAGCAGACCTGTCTCATTCCTTTGCAGGCTTTCCTGTTCCTGCCAGACTTGAATTATCTATTGTTTGTTTTCATTGCTTCCAAGTCTTGCTATTTCTTGCTGGCTTCCTGTTTCCCCTCTTTCATGCTGTATTTTCTACCCCTGTTTGTTGACCCCGTGAAGGTTGGATTTCCATTTTTTGAAGGCCCTTTGTGTGGCCCAAACACCTTCCTGAACTCTGCTATTTACCTGCCTTCCTCCCGCCCTGGCTGCTCCGACCCACGTGGGCGGGTCGAGCCCCTTTGGTGCTGCCAGGTCCTGCTGCAGCATCTGCTGAAACCTCATCGATGGCAATTAAAGTTGAGCTCGTGGTTAAGTACCTTGAAGAAGGTCACTCCTTAAAGAGCATCCACACCAAATCTGAGCAGTTTAATCCCCTCCCTCGTGGCTCCTGCTGCCGTGGGCCGGCGGCCGCGCTCCCTTGAAATCTCTCTGTCTAAAGGTTGGCATCACTGGGATAGGATTTGATCCTCTTCTTTCCCAAGGATAATGAATGTAATTACATTCTTAACAAGTGAATTAAATTACAGCCCAATTTCTCCCACAATGAGAGCTCTCCCCGCGATGTGCTGCAAGTGGAGCCGAGCTGGGCGCGCGTGGCTTCGGAATGAGGGAATCTCCTAAATTCCATTCCATGCATTATTGGGACTTTAAAAATTATGTCTTATTCATCTATTGATGACAGTGGCCTCTTGGGTGTAAATTGAAGCAATTACGAAGGATCATGCAAATTAATCAATTATTTTCAGATTATTACACTCAAGCAGTAGTCTTGCTCTTCAATTTAGTTAAACTTTGCCTCTGAGTCAATTTTCAAACCTCCAAATTAAGCTATTTATTAGCTAAGAAGATCTGGGAAAAGGAAAAAAAAAGTTACACTCGTGAATTGGAGCAGAAAGGGTCATTTAAAAAAGGGTTTAGCAGAGAAACTGCGATATTTGAGGACATTCAGAAGTGCCAATCCTGACCCCGGTGTGAGTGGGATGTTTGGGATCATGTGGCATAATCCCAGTCCATGCACAAATCTCAGTGCAACCACAATACTGAGGCTGATGGGAGGTTAGGGACAGAAGGGACACAATGATCCAAGGAGCCTTCTGCTCCTGCTTGTTTTGAGTGGATGCTTCAGGAACCAACCCCATTATCATCTCTGGGTGTCCTTTGCTGGAAGCCTGTGGAGAAGGGAGTCCTGAGCAGGGGATGGGACCCCCTCAAAGCACCACAGATGCTCCTGCCCCAGCTCCTCACTTCCCTTCTGTGGCTTTAACTGTCCATCCATAATGGATTAGCACGGCTCTCCCAGAGTAGCCCAATTAATGCAAATACTGATGACAGAGAAAAGGGAATAAAATGGGAATTAGGAGGCGAACTGAGAGGCTCCTCCCTGTGATCTCAGCTCCGTGGATGCTGTGAAGGCAGAGCAGGAAGGGCTGCATCCCACCAGTGCCAGCTGGGGAAGCTGCCTGGGAGGCTCTGCCTGTGGCAGGGCAAAGCCCACTGCCATCCTCTGCCCACCATTCAGGCACAGGGGTTGCAGGGTGGCTGAAAGCTTTTGAGTTTTAATTTAAGTGATTCTAAACCAGCTTTGGCTTTATAGCTAATAAGACATTAGTATGCTAATTAAATTATCCATGGAGTGGTATAAAGAGGCCTTCCTGAAGTTTAATGGCTGTGTAAAAGGTAACTCTACTTGCGATGTAATTAATTCATGGAACAATAAATGTAAAATTAGATTCTTATTAATATCGGAGAGGCTTTTCCTGCATCAGGAATGAGGTGGGGGGACTGGTCATTTTTGCTTTCGATGTGGGAGAGAGGAAATGGCAAGTCCTGACTGCAAAGCATCCCCTGCATCCACATCTTCTCCATTCTGGCCACCAAGAGCCAGGCAAAGGTTTGCTCCCTGTGGAATGCTCCCACAGCCCACAGGTTTCCTCCTTGCATCACACAGGACCAAAGGCAGCACCCACACCATGAGCTTTCCCATTCATGCTCTCCTGGGAGTGCTCAGATGAGGGATTATGAATTTTTTAAGAGCAGCAGGACAGGAGATCTTCCTCAGGAAAACCAACCCTGCCCTGGATTCAAGTGACCAGGAAAAAAAAAACAGAAGCCTCTCTTGAAAAAGCAGGCATTTAGCTTATCCCAAGGATCTTGAAGTCTTCCAAGTACAGAGAGGGATGCGAACCTGTGTTTCTTTGCTGGAAAGTGAGAGGTGTGACCCCACAGCTCCACAAAACCTCTGAGGAGCTGTTGTGTCCATCATCAGAGCAGCTCTCCCAGCACATGTGCTGCCATCTGCTCCCATATGCCCTGGACAGGTCACCCCACCAGCTGCTCCACTGCCCATACAGCCCCTTGGAATGGGAAGAAATCTGACAAATCTAAGGGAATTCTAAACTCAGAAGCTCTGTTTCAATTGCATATCAAGAGGGAAGCACCAGTTTTTGAGCAGTGATGCAGAAGTTGTAGGGTTTGGCAGCAGGGAAACAAAACCACCTTCACCCACCATGTCCTCCTGTCCTGGGCTGCTCACAGCCAACACAGGGGCTGAAGTTCCCACCCCACCCCTCCCTGCAATTCCTGGGACCTGCAGGCTTTGGTGGCCTCCCCAGACATCCCTCCACCGGGCTGGAACACCCTGCAGAGGTGGGACAGCCCCAGAGGAAATAATTACCCACCTTCCAGGGGTTTCTTCATGCTCAGAGTGGCAAAGCAAAGTAGATGAAATGTTCCCTCTGGCCTGGACTTGGATGGAGGGAAAAGGGTCACAGAATCATGGAATGGTTTGGGTTGGAAGGGACCTGAAAGCTCATCTCATTCCGATGGGCAGGGACACCTTCCACCAGCCCAGGTTGCTCCAAGCCCCGTCCAACCTGGCCTTGGACACTTCCAGGGATCCAGGGGCAGCCACAGCTTCTCTGGGCAACCTGTGCCAGTGTCCTTGTGTTGGAGGACACCAGTTCTGGGCAGTGCCTGGCCAGGCTGAGCTCTGGGTGTGCTCCCAGCATCTCTCCTGGCTGTGGGTACCACCTCTGTGCCCAGGGAGATTTCCTTCACCTACACACCGACCTCTCTCCTCACCCACCATCTGCAACAGCCCGAGCAGTGCCAGGACAGAGTTCTTAACCTGCTTAGATCAGAATGGCCAAAACCCACAGTGCCAACCATCATTCCTCCAGGAGAGATGATGAGGGACATTTTTTCACAGTCAGAGTAAGGAGGAGCCCCAAAATTCCGTGTCTCTGGAGCTGAACTCCAGGGTTTCTGTAAGCATGACTTGCATCAGCTCTGGTCTGGGACATACATAACTTTCTGGGAAAGTGGATGAGGTTCATCAAATTCCAGCTGGGCAGAAAGCTCCTCAAAATCAGCCAGAGTTTACTGGAGATCTCACAAGAAGAGAGGCAGAAAGCCCAGGGCAAATGCCACAAGTGAAAGGCCATTCTTGGATTTTATAAAGGAAATGAAATGGCTGAGGCTGCCTCTGGGGAAGAGGAACGGCACCCATGGGTGGTGGGGGGCTCCTGGAACACAGAGGTCATGGAATCAGGATCAAAGAATAGCTTGAGTTGGAAAGGACTCACAGCATCATCGAGTCCAACTCCTGGCCATGCCCAGGACACCCCAACAATCCCACCCTGTCCCTGAGAGGATCATCCAAACCCTCCTGGAGCTCTGGCAGCCTTGGGGCTGTGCCCACTGCCCTGAGGAGCCTGTTCAGTGCCAACCACCCTCTGGGGGAAGAACCTTTTGCTGAGATCCACCCTGAGCCTGCCCTGACACAGCTCCAGCCATTCCCTGGGGGCTGTCCCTGCTCACACAGAGCAGAGATTGGAGCTGCCCCTTGGGAGGAGCTGCAGATCCTCATGAGATCTGACCTCAGTCTCCTCTTCTCCAGCTGAACCAGTGTCCTCAGCCACTCCTTGTATGTCTCCTTCGGTCACAGGAGCACCCATGTGTGATCCAGCCACACCAGGAGCAAGTCAGCATCCCTGGAAGCCCTGCTGAGAGCCAGGAGATGAGTAACAGTGTCTCACCACACACAGCTGGTGAGTTTGTCCAACAAGGATGCAGGACGGGAAGCTGGGTGATGTCTTTCTGAAGATACAGGATCCTGCTGGTTGATTCTCCTACCCCAAAACTCTGCTGCCTCACTGGTGACCTGACAGGGCAGTGATGCAGGAGAGAGCTGAGTATGTTCCCAGACAGTCCCATGCCTCAGGAGCTGTTGTGTTACTGTGACCCCCAGGCCCTCCCTGGGCTCCTGTAGAAACACCTCGAGGGAACTGAGGGAATTCCAGCAAGACCAGCAACCTGCAGAGCCTTTGCTCAGCTTCCATCCCACAGCCCCACTGCTGGGCAGTCCAGGCTGGTCATTAGCAATTAATTGCCTCTGTGGCTTTTTCATCCCACCAGCCCCGTGACGCAAAAGCTGGAAGTTCCCCCCGGAGGTGGCTGAGCCAGACACAGCTCGCTGCTCCACAAAGTGGAGATCTCGTGCACTTCCAGCCCCTCTTCCCATTCCCTTGTGCCTCTTGGCATGCTCAGGAGAGCCTGGCAGACAGTGTTGGCTGGAGAACAGGCAGAGCAAGGTTTGTCCTCTCACTGGGTCACTGTGACAGCCTCTTTTCACACAGCCAGAGCGGTGTCCAAGGCAGCTGGTGGGGGACAACGACAGCAGGACACCTACCTGTGGCTGCAGCTCAGTGAAGCTCATGCAAGAGTCCTTTGAGTTATACCCTGCAATCTGTTCCCAACTCAGCAAACACAAAATCAAAACAGGACACAGGTGGCAGCCATCAGAAATGACCACTTTGAGGACATGGATCACACCAAGGTTTGCAGAGTCCTGCCAGCGATGGGAAGATAGCAGAATGAATTTTCTTCTCCGTGTGGTGCCTGCTCCAGCTCCTGGTTCACACCTGCTTCAGCAGCTCCCCCACCATCCCTCTGATCCTGCTCCAGCAGGAGCATTTCTGGAGCTGATCCCCCTGGAGATGGGTCTCAGTGCATTGGCAGGGGCTGCCCAGGGAGGGTTGGAGTGCCCAGCCCTGGAGGTGTCCAAGGCAGGCCTGGCCGTGGCACTCAGTGCTCTGGGCTGGGGGACAAGGTGGGGATGGGGCACAGGGGGGATTTGATGATCTTGGAGGTCTTTTCCAACCTCAGTGATCCTGTATTGGCAGGGCAGCCCTTGGGGTAGTGTTGGCTCCAGGAATGAGGCTATGCCTGCAAACCCTCATGGCTCCCAGCCCTGGGGAAGAAGAAATAACAGAGACACACGAGTTCCTCAGTCATCACCAGAATCAGAGAGGTTTGCAGTTAAGGAGGTGACAGCCTGTTTTTTCTGACCCTGAACTCAACTGGATCTGAAGATCGCTCAGACTGCAAGAAAATCAACTGTATTGCAGGGCAGGGAGTGTGACAACGAGAAGCACATTTGGCTCCCAAGGCCCACGATGCCATCAGCAACCTGGCAAAGGCCCAGGGCTTATCCAGGGAGGCTTGGAGCAGGTGGGCTTGCATAAATGTTTACAGAGTATTTATCAGACAGGCTCTCAGTGGGAGGATATCTGCAAAGGGATCAGTGCCCAGCTTGCTTCAACCTGCCCCAGGAACTGCTCTGCAGGGATACAAGGGATGTTGGTGTGGGATAAATTCCTGCCCCAATACCTTTGTGGCCCCACAATGGCAGCAGCAGTTCCCAGCTGCCAGGGAACCTTATTTTTTCTTTTCTCTTTTTTAATTTTGCTGTCCCTACTAATAAATTATCCTATTAGGACATAACCATATTTTCTGCTTTCAGAGCCTTTCTCTTTTCTTTCCACAGAAAGCCTATTCAGGCAGATTTAAAAAAAAACTATTACAAATCCCTGGCAAATCATCCCCCCATCTCAGACTCGAGAGGAGAAGCAGCATTCATTTCCTTTCCATTTCTGCACACATAAAACACTTCCCAGCTCTGGTCCAGCCCCAGCTGACTCAGTGAGCTGGAGAAATGTGCAATCAGATGCAAGTCTGAGCAAGGAGTGCCGGGGGGCTGAGGCAGCCTGGGGATGGCACTGGGGGGGACAGGGATGGCTCGTGGGTGACAGTCCCTGCCTCACTGCAGGGAGGTGGGAGCAGGTGCTGTTCTCCTCTCCACAAGGTTTCTGTGCCCCTCAAAAGTGGTTTTCATGGTATTTCTTGCCTGGGCTGGACAGGCTTCCTGGAAGAAAAGGAGTGGGGAAGGAGACTGTGTTTGCTGCTGGGCATCCCTTTACCCCGTCAGCACCACTCCTGAAGATGCAGGAAGAGAAGGAGAAACACCTGCAGGGGCTCTCACCCCAGGGAGATGATCCTGCTCCCATCCTGAGCTGGCAGAGAGCAGGAACAGCCTAATGGAAAGTGCCTTTCCCCATCCCATCAGCTGGGGCTCTGCCACACGTGGGGACAAGGGATGGGGACGAGGGATGGCATTTCTGTGATGCCCATGGATCTCCCTCCCAGAGCTGCCACCAAGAGCAGTAGACCTGCTCCTTTAATTCTGGGTTTCTTTATGCTGCCCTGACTCTGTAGTCTGGCTCAAACTGGGGAGCTGGGACTGGTATCTGCCCAGCACACCTTCCTGGGGTCTTCTTCACATGACTGAGCTCATCTTCTCCAGAGGCACAAGGGACCTTTCATATAGTGTTGAGTGCTGGAATTCAGGGAGATGAAATCAGTTGCCTTTCCCTTCCATTTTTAAAGATAAATAAATAAATAAAGCAGTTATCTTCCCCCAAAAGGAGACAGCAGGTTTATCTCACTGGGTCTTCTGCTGGTAAAGTCACATTACATTTTATTCCATTTCATCACTTCGTTCAGGTCCCTTCCTTCCCTTTCTCTTACTGTTTCCTCTGTCTCAAACCCCACATATGATTTTAGGCCAGCACAAAATAGGACTTTGGGATTAAATTTTTCTTCTTCCTTAACAGCAAGGCATTAGTTTTTCAGTCAGATGACTCTAATTAGATTATATCAGATTTATTAAAAATATTTCCCTCCTCGTCCATGCACCTGTGACCCCGTTCTCCCCTTTGCTTCTCCTCTGCAGCACCTCTGTGTCCTGCACTGACTACAGAGGGAAAGCTCAGACATCCTCGGGGCTTCCAGTCCTCTGGAAATAACTTTAAAAGCCACAGGGTCTCTTTTTCTGCTGCTTGTTGTGACTTTCCTGCCTGCTGGATCCAGGCAAGATGCTGCTCCCTCTCTGCAGGGCACGAGGGGGATGGTTTCATAACAGTCACAGTGAGCTGGACTCTGATTTGGAGGAGATTTTCCTCCTGGCTCCTGCAGGGAAAATTAATTTCTCTTAAATGTGCTGATGTGTGGATAATTCAGGGGTGGACCAGCAGATCTGCAGTCAGCAGGCTGCTCTGGTCAGTGCCAGGGAGCAGAGTGTCACACCAGACCACGTCTAACGCCTCCTGAGTGATGGAGCTTTGGGCTTGGAAAGGCACCCGCTGCCATCAATCCTTCAGGAACTCCTCTGGACTCAGTCCATGGATGAAGAAGACCCTTGTGGACCCGCCTGCCAGCAGAGAGAGTCACAACCAGAAGCCCAGAATTCCCACAGTGCTCAATCCCCTCCCCAGCAAGGAGCTGGTTTCTCACACCCCCCATGAACAAGCAGCCCTTGCAGAAGTCTCCCAGCTCGGAGAGGTGGGCTGGAACATCACACTGACCCCACGTGGGATGAAGCCCTGGGGAGACTGGCCAAGTGGGAGTCAGCAACAGCTCTGCAGATATTGCTGCCAGAGCCAACCAGCTTTCCAAGGTCCTCTGGAAGCAGCAGCTGACTCCAGTCAGGAAGCCAGCTCAGCAAAGCCCTCCACGCTGCCATTTTTGGACTCCTCAAAGTGCCTCCGTCTCTAAGGTTTCTACCCACCCAGCTGGTGAGTCTTCAGCATCCTCACATCTGGTAGATGCTCTCTGGAAGGTGACTCTCCCAGGCATATGGGGACTCCCACGTTCCCAGTGAGCCCCTTCACCTGAGGAAAAACCAGCACAGGCCGCTTAATCCTCCACCTAGAAACACCACCTTAAGGAAACTGAAGAAACAGAGGGGTTTGGAGTAAATATATGAATAATTATGAATTATTCTCTGATTTTCCAGTCCCTTCACCACTCTGTTCAAAGTGAGCCCATCTGGGAGATGAAGATTTCCTAAATATCATGTCCCCCAGCTTGGCAGCACGAGGCATGCTGAGACACTGCTGCTCCTGTTTGCATTGGGGTTGCCCTGATCTTCTGATCACAGCCATAACTCCCAGCTAGCCCGAGGACAAATGTTTGCTATGTGATCTTCAATGAAGAGCTGTTAATTGGCAGGTAACCCCTGGATTCCTGCTCCTGGGATACCCCCCCCACACAGACTCAACAGGATGCACTGAAGGAGTAGACAGTTTCAGGGACAACTGAAAGGCAATGGGAGAAGACCAAACCCCCCAGAGGGTGATTCCTATGGAGAATCTGCCCAGGGAATTGGTGGAGACATCATCCCTGGAAGTGTTCCAAAAAATGTGTGCATATGGCACTTGAGGATGTGGTTAAGTGGTGCTGTTGTACTCGATGATCTTGAAGGTCTTTCCCAAACTTAATTCCATGATAGACTGAGAAGGGTCACACCAAGGGCAGAGGAAGATATAGGGATGTGGGAAGGGAGCACATCCCAGTGTGACCAGTTGAAGGGAGGGGGTGCTGGTAGAGCAGGTCCATCCCCAGCTCACCAAGAGCCATCTGAAATAAAAACCAGAGCAGAAATCCAGGCTTTTTATCCAGCTGTGCTTATCCTGGTGAGTCCCCAGAGCAGTGGGTTTGGTGCTGCTTTGTGCTCCATGAGCTTGAGAACTTGCTGAGTGTCCTGAAGTAGGTGCTGAAAGAAGTCCCAAAGACAGAAGGCGTGGAGGAAGCAGCTGGAAGCTGTGGTGGATAGACCTGATCTTGCCCCTGGACAGCAGAACTAACATGGGAATACCAGTGTTTTGTTTCTGAAAGGTGGGAATCCTCTATTTCTGTGCTTACTCTTAGTTATCCATGAGAAGGATGGTGCATATGGTGGCAGAAAGGATTGTCCCCTCTCCATAGGATTGTCCCAGCTGTGTAGCCTGAGTGCTGGGAACTGCTCCATCAACAATAAAGTGTCCCTGCTTGACATGACAAAAAATGAAGGGAATTCCAAGAATCAGGTAATACAGAATCTGTCAGGGATGAGCTGGTTTTGGTTTGGGGGCTTTTTTATTTCAGTAATTGGACAAAAGATGTTTGTTCTACTCCGAGACCTCATGGCACCAGTCAAAGCAGATGAAACTGGGTTTAATGTTCTCATTAAAGCACTGAGATATTTTTATTCACCTGAGAAAAATGTCTTTTCTAATAGATTTTGAGAGCCTGCATGGGGTGAAAAGTTCTGTGAATAAAGAGGCAGCTGAAAGGTTTCCCTTTAAGTTCTGGTGTGTTCCTGCCCCTCTCCAGGTCGCTTGGCACTGGAGGAAGGCAGGCAGCCAGCAGAGGGGGAAGCCCTGGAGCACAGAATTGTGAAGAATAACTCTAAAAGCAGTACAAACAGCAGCACAAATTTCTGGGTGGTGGCCACTGCAGATCTACAGCACTGTCACAGAGCCCATTTTAAGTTGTCACATGAAAATGCTTTGAATAGACAGGCTGCCTCTCCAGGAAAGATCAGCTTTGATCCTGTTGGGGAATCAAGCAACTCTTGCGAAGATGCAAATTTCTGAAATAACGGCACCCAGTGTGTTCATGCACAGGGAGTGTATTAAGAAATCATAACATCTAAGAGCGCTCCCAGCAGTGGGGAACCAGACCAAATTGTTACTATGTGCTCCCTTCCCCAGAATCAGCAAGATCTGAGGGGTTTGTTGAGCTCCTGCCCCGGCTCCAGCACAGGCACTGCAAGACCATCCGAGAGCTGCTTTGCAGTGGGTCTGCCCAGACAACAACTCCCATACACCCCCCTTGCCCCTTCTGAGGGATTTCTACACTGAAAGCTGCATTTTATTTGAATATCAAGGGAAAGGCTTCACTATGTAAGCAGAGAGCCCCCAGTGTTGCAGTCTGGCAGCAGGGAAATGAAACAAAAAGGCTTTTCTGCTCAGCTCGCCCCTTGTCCTCAGAGGTGAGTCCTGCTGGTCTGCTCTGCTCACACCCAACACAGGCACTGGGTTCCTACCCCAAACCTTGAGGGAGCTGCTCCTCCTTCAGTCCCCAGGGGCTGCAGCTTTTAGGGGTGTCCCTGGGCATCCCCCTGCTCCCACCACAGAGGGGAGGGACCAACAGCTCCTAGAGATGCACGTTTCCTTCTGCCAGCTCCTCTTGGGAGACCCCAAAGCACAAAGGTAGAGGAGCCCAAGGCTGACCAGGCCTGAGTAACTTCCCTAAAACACAGGCAGAAGGTGTAACTGGGAAATAAAGCCTTGAAGGGACGCTGGTACAAGCCAGAGGAGCAGCCAGGAAATAGCAGGGATGAAGCATCTGGATCCTGTGGGGGTGTCTCACATCTCATGTTCTCTTCTCAAGGGAATAAAAACCCTCCAGCAGAAAGAAACACCACTTTTGCACTGACTGCCTCAGTACAGACATCAGCAGCCCGTGATGGCCCTGGATTGCCTCCGCTTTCAGGTAGGGAGCAAATCTGCCCACAGGGTGTAGGAACATCCCCTCACAGCTGGGCCCCCCAAAAACCCCATACACATCTCATTGAAGGCACTCTGGGGCTGCCTCCCAAAAGGCTGCTTTGAGCCTTCCCAAAAGCCAGACCACTCAGGGAGGGTGGGATGCAAAGGGCAGATCCCCCCCTGCTCCCCTCTGTGGGGGGCAAAGGGTAGAAACCAACTGCTCTCCAGGATGGAGGGATGGAAACACCTTTTTCTGGGAAGGTGACTCCATGAAGGATTGACACCCCACCCCTGGAAGTGTCTAAGGCCAGGCTGGTTGGGGCTTGGAGCACCCTAGGCTGGTGGAAGGTGTCCTGCCCATGGCAGGGGGTGGGACTGGTTGGGCTTTAAGGTCCCTCCAACCCAAACTGTTCAGTGAGTCTGAGATCCTCTTATTCTTGTGCTGGGGTGTGAAGGGTGGTTGTCCTCTCCCTCCCTGCTCCAGGCTGACCAAACAGCTCTTCCACACTTCCACAGCCACCCTGGCCCTGATCCCAGCTCCTTTTCAGGGAGCAGCATGTTCCTGCTGGCAGGCATTAACACCCAAGCCTTCTGCAGGCACGCAGGGACTGATTAGCTTTTGCCCTGCAGGAAGCAAAGTGAAGCCGCTGTAACCTCCCTCTGTTTCCCCAGGAATGGACTTGGCCCACGTTTTGTGAGCAGAGAGGGCAAACACACTGGGAAGCACTTGCTGCTGAGCCCACACTGATGTTGTTTGACCTTGGAGCAAGGTCAGCCCGTGTTGCCCCTGCAAAGAGAGAGGAAAGGCAAATCCCCGGTGTTGAGCAAATCTCTTTGTATAACAGGCTCATTTCTTCTCAAGAATTCATTTCAGAGGGATTCAGTGGCATTGACAGAGATGGCACTGGTAATTTCACTGCTCATATTCAGGATGTAACACTTCATCCTTGGCTCTACAAGTGGGCTACCCTGTGAATTGCTCTGTGCTTCGAGTTGTAGAGCTTGAATTATTTTGGCTGCAGGACATGGGCTGTTCCCTAGAGCTCAGATAGTTTGGAGATTGGATCAGGGCACACCAGCACACTGGGAGCTTATAACTCCAATACTGGTTTCAGGCTGCAAAAACAAAATCCTCAGAAAGCTTCATTTGGGTGCTGGAGCTCCTGACATAAGCTCTGAGGAAAATTGGGACCTCCTCCAACACAGCACAGCAGGTGCAGTGTGTGTCATTGAATTCCAGGTTAAAAAAGTGGGAAAAGGAGATGAAATGGCACTTGTTGCTTTTGCTGGCACGAGGAACTTCCTGGTGAAAGAAGGGGTCCTGGCTGAGGCAGGAGTCTGTCACACACGGGGTCCTGTCCTCAAACACACAGCTTGTCACACACTCGGCAGGGACACCCGGCACGAGGCAAAGAGGGTGCAGAAGGAAACCCCACTTAGACTTGGCTGGCAGGTCCCAGGGACCTCTGTGAGCAACTGGAGCTCCCAAAGGGTCTAGAGGTGGCTGCAGCCAGTTCCAAATCCTGCACAGCCAGCAGGGTCCTGGGGTAGAGAGGGACCCACTCTCGTAACTTGTGCCCCCTGTGCAGGTGTTTGGATCCAACAGCACTCTCTGCACTGAAGGACCTCCTGAAGGTGCTGCCAGAGGGGAAACTGGGCTCTCCCAGCAGTGCTGGACAGCAACCAGACACGTGCAGGGCAGAGTCTCTGCGGGGCCACCCGTCTGTCTGGTCTGTGCCTGCTGCTTATTTCTTGACGTGTCCTTATTGCTGCTAATCCCTTCCTAAATACTTTGCTTACATGGACTTGCAATCTTGTAAGCTCTCACTGAACACATCTGTCCACTCCTCTCTCTCTCTGGGTTTGCAGGGCTGGTCCAGCATCTCTGTGCTGCATTCAGAGCCTGCAGTGCAGCTCCTGCATCCCACGGTGCCTGGGATGGGCTGGGGAAGGGCTTCCCTGGGTAGGAACAGGAGATTGTTCCACCCATCATCCTCCTCTGCTCGGGACAGCTCATGGCCTGCAGGTTTCTGTCATGAGAAGCCCCTGGGGATCCCATTTATTTCTGCAGCAAGGCTTGAACTACGGTTGCTGTTAACTCCAGCCGCCCAAAGATTGGGTAATGGCAGGATAAAGTACATGGTGCAGCCTCGGGAGGGCAGCGGTTTCAGCAAGCACATTACTGCGTGTTAAGCCCTTGCTATCCCTGCAGCTCCATCCCAGGAGGGCTCCTGACAAACGGATTTCACAATTATAGGAGCAGGAGAGGGAGCTGAGGGCTCCTGGAACACAGGCTTGTGCTCTGCTCTAATGAGCTGACAGGAGCACACTGCTCTTCCTCAGCCACGGACCCTGTGTGAGCAGCAAATCTGCTCCTCGGGCACTGCACAGGATCCAGCGTCCTGGGTCTGTACCTGCACAGTGCCCTGCCCCACCTGGAGCGAGGATCTGTCCATTCCTGCTGTGATGGGACCACAGGGGGAAATGGAGATGGCTCATCTCCTGCCACATGCCAGGTCAGAGCTGCTGAGCATCCCTGGCATTACCAGTTCCTTCACCAAGGATGTGATCACAGAACCACAGGATCACAGAACACACTGAGCTGGAAGGGACCCGAAAGGATCATCCAGCCCAGCCCCTGGCCCTGCACAGGCCCAGCCCCAAGAGTCACCCCCTGTGCCCCAGAGGATCAGCCAAACCCTCCTGCAGCTCTGGCAGCCTTGGGGCTGTGCCCACTGCCCTGGGGAGCCTGTTCAGTGCCAACCACCCTCTGGGGGAAGAACCTTTTGCTGAGATCCACCCTGAGCCTGCCCTGACACAGCTCCAGCCATTCCCTGGGGGCTGTCCCTGCTCCCCCCAGAGCAGAGCTCAGTCCTGCCCCTCCTCTTCTCTCTCTGATCCCTCAACACCCTGTGGGTATTCAGACATGTCAGAACAGTGGGGACACAGTCCCAGCAGGACAAGTTTGGTTGGGCCAGCCCAGAGGCACTTCCAAAGGGTGCTCCATTCACAGCACAAGCCCAGGGGAAGCAGAAGGCAATACTGGGTTTTTTACAGGTGAGTCTAATCATGACAAACATTTGAGCCCAGAAAAGAGCTCAGGAGCAGGGCAGCCACTGACTTCAAATCCTGGGCAGCACTGAAGGTTGTGGCCTCTTCCCAAGCTGGCACAGCACATACCAGGGTGGTGGGCTGAGGTTATGGCTTTGGCAGAGGGTGGGTTAACAAACCAGACAGGCCCCTGTGCCATCAGGCAGGTGTCCCCTTCCTTTGCTGTGAGCTCTGTCCCTGATATCCTGCCCGTGTCCTTCAGCAAGGCCCCACTGCCACAAGGAGTGGGAAGGTCTGAGGCTGAGAAAGCACTGGATCTGCATGCCAGGGGCTCCTGCTCCATGTCACAGACTCCTGCTCCATGCCAGGGACTCCTGCTCCATGTCACAGACTCCTGCTCCATGCCAGGGACTCCTGCTCCATGCTGGGCATCCACACTCCCTGTCCTTCACAGAGCCATGGCAGTATCCAGCTCCAAGGGCTGTTCCAAAAACTCACCCCACTTCTCCAGGTGGCCAGGGCATAATTCACTGCAGCTGCAAGAGTTACCTAAAGATAGCAAAACACAGGATCTGCTGTTAGGCATTTCCTCTTCCCTCCCTTTCTCCAGACTCCTAGTCTGTCACCCCTGCTGTCCTACTCACTCCCTCCAGCTCTTCCTTTCTTTCCCCCTGTTCACACTCCTCCACCATGCCCAGCACTGGGATGTCCCTGCACAAGTGATAGGGACAAGGGGAAGTGGCCTGAAGTTGCACCAGAGGAGGTCAAGGTTGGATATTAGGAAAAATATCCCCACTGAAACAGTGGCCAGGCATTGGAAGGGGCTGCTCAGTGAGGTGCTGGAGTCACCATCCCTGGAAGTGTCCAAAAAACACGTAGACATGGTGCTCAGGGACATGGTTTAGTGGTGGACTTGGCAGTGCCGAGTTAATGGTTGGACTCTATGACCTAGGAGACCTTTTCCATCCTTAATGATTCTGTGAGTCTGTGATTCTCAGTCCTGTCCTCACCTCTCTGCTGTCGTTCCTGTCCAAAGCATTTCCCGAGGGCCCAGCCCTGCACACATTATCTCAACCACATCCTCCTTGGGATTCAGGCAAGCACGGAGGCCTCTTCCTGCCATGCAATTCCTCTGGGTCTGCAACACACAATAGCAGCAGCTACAAGCTCCTACCTGGTAGGCTGAGTGCTTTCTGCCCCGGGCTACTGCTCTCCAGGTGCTTCACTCCCATTGAATTTGGCTCCGGGGTTGTTTTCCCCACAACACAGGAACTGCATTCATCAGGGATGGTTTGCATTGTCACAGCTCCAGCCTCCTGGATTCCTTTGTATTTCCCTTCACACTGGAGTTTGCATCTTCTCCCAGTTAGGAGTTCTCTGCAAATGTAATTAGTGAGCTGCTGACTCCCCTCCTTTACACCAATTACTGCTGCTCCACTTTGACTGGAGCATCCCCCCCATGACTCCTGATTATCAGGAGACTTCAAAAGCCAGTTGAGATCTGTTCATGGATGGGGAGGTTAACCCATAAATCAAGCCACAGCAATTATTTATTTCCATTCTTCCTATTTCAACAACTTTTCCTCTCGAAGACGCTCTTGCTGGTTGCCAGGCTGCAGCCTGGGTGTCAGTCCCACCTCAGAACACAGCTCTGAGCATCCAGCACCACCAGCTTTTGTCTCCAGGTCTTCATACTGAGTCCAGTTTCCTGAGGTTTTCCTGCTGGGATTTGAACCACTGGACTATGCTGGGATAGGGGGATCAGCTACTAAATCTAGGAAAGGCAAGCAGACATCCAAGAGTTAAAATTCTGCATTCCCAACAGGGCCCCAGCACAGCTCATGATAAGCAAGGCTGGAGCCTGGAAGAGTTTGTACCAGGATTTTGGAGCAGCTATTATTTCCAAAAATACAGAGTCATTCCTTTGAAGGGAAAAAAAAAAAAAAAAAGAGCCAAAACACAAGAGCTCTAATCTCCTCTCTGCAGAGTTTCACCTTCTGCTTCCCAGCCCTTCTCCCAGCACGCTGCCAGCTCGGAGGATGCAGGGAGAAGGGGAGCACAGCGTGGTCCTGCCCCAGCACGGCCAGGCAGCATCGGCAGAGCTGGGGGACAGCGCTGACAGCACACGAGGTGCCCGGCAGGACCACGAGCCCGTGACAGCACTGGCCGAAGGAGGATGTGCCGCAAATCCCCTGCTCTGAGGCTCTCGGGGCTCAGCGCTGCCCGCTGACTCCCACGCTGCGGGCCGGCCCCGAGCAGCTCTGCAAAGAGGATCTGAGCCACGGGAGAGCCCTCCACGGCTCATCCTCCCACACAGCTCCTCTCCGAGCTGCGCTGCACAGCCTTTTCTCAAGGCTTGGAGTTTCTGAGGGGGGCGAGGGCTGACTCGGCAGGGGCTGGGAGCTGTAACCCTGGGGAGGGGCTGCTCCCTGCCCTCCCCTTGGCTCCCTCGGAGCTGTTCCTGCGGCTGGGAATCGCTGCCCGGCGCTCCCCTGGCTGTGGAAGAACCAAACTGGTGGGTGGAGGGGAGAGAGACAGAGGTGCCCCCAACTCCAGTGGCGGCTCTGCCGCTCTGGTTCCCTGCCCGTGGGCAGCACCAAGCCCTTTCTCATAAGGACATCTAGTGGCACCATGACAGACGGCACGTTTAACCTTGGCTGGAGCTTGGCCACCGCGTCTCTTTTTTCCCCCAGACCATCTTAACCTCTCCTGCCACCTCTTGCTTGCCCATCCACACCCTGCTTAGGTCAGGGAAGGGGCACAGCCAGGGTGGGTGGAAGTCAGGATGGTGCTTCAGGAGACCCTTGGGACTTGGCTGGTCACCCAGCTGAGGACATCTCCATGAGCAAGGCATGCCCAGGGCCAGGTTGAGCCACTGCAAGAGAGTGTAAATCTTGGAATCACTCAGGTTGGAAAAGATCTCTAAGATCACTGGGTCCAGTAGTTGGCTCCTGCATGAAGGGGATGGGAAAACTTGTAGAGACCTACTGGAGACATGAAAAAATTTGGGAGACTCTTGTCCCCTTGCAGAGGTTTGCTCACAAACCCCTGGTCCTTCAGGGGAAAAGTGCATCCCAGGCAGCCAGAGCAGGGTGGGAGGGTGCTAGGATGGTGTCCTGGTGGGATGGTGTTCTTCTGGGATGGTGGCACCACACATCAGGACAGCACAGGAGATCTCACTGTGCTGCGGATCAGAGAAGCCCAGCCCTCCTTTGCTCCAGCTCCTGTGCAGCCAGAAAACTGGAGGAAGGGAGAGGTGGGGAACCCTTGAACCCTTTACAAAGGGAAAGGAAGAACTTAGAATCACAGAATCACAGAGCCATTATGGTTGCAAAAGACCTCCAGGACCATCCAGTTCAACCTGTGAACAACCCCACCAGCCCAGAGCACTGAGTGCCACACCCAGTCCTTCCTTGGACACCTGCAGGGATGGGGACTCCACCACTGACCTGGACAGCCCCTGCCATGCTTGCAGAGACTTGCACTGGCTGCATTCCAGTGTCTGTATTCCAGATTTCAGAGATCTGCTAAAGACGAAAATGGGTTTCAGCAGCACCTGCTTAGGTGCTCCTGCATGGGGTGTGCAGGGGGCTGGGAAGAGAGAGGGGACCACAGCAATGCTGCTGCCTGTTATCTCTGGTACAGCCTTTCCTTTGGTCAGTTTTAATTTCTCTCAAGGTTTTTAAGTGCCTAAAAACACCTCTGGAAAGTCTGGCAAGCAGGACTGAAGGGGCATCCTGCACAGACCACACCACTGGACCCTTGGACAAGCAGGCAAAGGTCTCAGATGGTCCAGAGAGAACAACACACCCACAGATGTGGATATTTATGGGAAAACAGGACCCATTTGCATCCAGCCCCACACACTGAGGTAAAATTTGTCCAGCTGAGGAACAAGAAGGAGCAGTGCTGTGCCCCAGGCATGAATCTGACTCCATATATCTCTTTCCTAAGCAATCCTCTTCAGATTGTAATGACCATGGATAGCTTGGACCTCAAGAGCATTTCCATTACAGAAAGGGCACATCATCTCCTGCCTTTATTCAAATGAAAACCATAATGAAATCACTGCTGCCTAATTCAGCCTCACTCTGTTAGAGATGTACTTGCTTTTTGTTTTGTTTTTTGCTTTCCTGTTTCATGGTCAACGTTTACGCATTGCTGTCAGAAAAATTGCTTTAATTTTCCATTCTGTTTCAACACCCTTTGCTAAAAACAAAAAGTATTATCCACTGAAGAGCTGTGAATTGACTCCATCTAATATCCTTGGAGCAGAGCTAACACCAAAAGGCATTCACTTGCATTTTTAATGTACAGATGAAGTCATAGGAATCACTAACTTAGAGG
>NW_020956471.1:89788-103730 GCF_003031625.1 Empidonax traillii
GGTTCAGCAGATTATTCTGGGCAGGAGTGTGGTCCCTCCAGACAACACTCTAGACAGCACTACAGAAATATATTCTCTTGTCTGAAACAGTTGGGCAGCCCTTACCCTGGAGGAAATCTGTTGTTTTTGCCTTGGGGAGCAACTTGCTGGAGTAAGAGCTGTCTCAACCCCTTCCCTAGCAGAGGAATTTGCTCTGAGCAGAGCCTGTGGGGCTGGTGGGTGGGAGAAAAATTCAGCTGGGGAGCATTCATTTCCTCCAACAAAACACGGATTTGTCTCAAAACAGACTTTTCCTCAATTCACTTAAAATAGTTGAGTTTTTCCACTGAAACACAAGAAGGGATGTGTGTCTGAAAAGCAGTTATGCACCAGTGATCTCCATCTTCACCCATCTCTGGCTCCAGGCGAGGGTCCCCCAGGTTTCCTCCCTGCTGGCCTGGCAGACCGAGGTCCCTGAGTTCTGGGGGCTCCAGTAAGCTCAGAGAAAATTAAAAACAAAAGCTAGGACATCAAATTTAGTCCCTTTTTTACATCTTTCCTCCCTGCTTTGACATGCTCTGGTTTGAATTTTGAGGATGAGCATCTGCTGGGTGCTGGGCCGTGGTCCTGCCCTCCCAGGGCAAGGAACAGGAGGAAGCAGCACAGCCCTGCTCTCCCCTGGGACTGTGACAGGAGAGACATCGAGCAGCTGCTGAGTCCTCAATAACTGAGCAGCTCCTCAAGGTGCCCTGAATGACCAAAGGGTAAGGAATATGGCCAAAAACTCAGTGCCCAGTGAGGATGGAGGAACCGGTCCTGAACCATCCAAGACCCTCATCACACTGCTGATGAATCAGCTTTGAAGGCCCCAAAACAACACAGAAAGCAACAAAGCAACAATCACCCCCAAGGGCAGAGTGTTCTCAGCTGGTGCCATGGGTCAGCAGAAGGTCCCCAGGGATGGATGCTGTGGGAATTCCTTTCAGCCTGGGAGTCCCTTCCAACTCAGCATATTCTGTGATTGTGTGACTCTCTGATCATTGCAACAAAAGAAAGGGGTACAAACCACTCAGGTTCACAGAGTTCTGGAAACTCAGGTCTCCAGACTGGAGGCACTGGAGAAACTCTGTGTGAGGGATACCTGGCTGAAACTAAACCCACAAACACCCCGAGGGAAGCAACTACCCATCCTCACACCCACCAGTGCAGTGGCCCTGAGCTCAAGGCACATCCTAACCGTGACATCAGACACCTGGCCAGGTCTCAGTAAGCAGGACAATGAGTGTAGACATGGTGGAGGGTATTTCCCTCCACTTCCACATGGCTAAAGGCTGTGGAGCCTATAATTTTTGTTTAGATGAGAGCGACCATCTTCAGCTATCACTTAAAGATGGATTCAGCACATCCCTAGGTAAGCACTTTCAGAAGTTAATTACCTTTCCTATGAAACATTTGTGTCTTAATTCTAATTTGAATTTTTCTTACTTCAGCTTCACCTGTCAGCCACTGAGTCTTGTCTTTGTCTGCTGGATTAAAGGACCCTCTGCTATCAGAAATCTCCTCCCTGGAAGTGCTTAGAGACCATGATCAAGTCACCTCTCCACTTGCTCTCTGATGAGCTAAATAGATTGAAGTCATTAAGCCTATCATCACACAGCAGGTTTTTCAGACCTTTTCTCATTCTTCCAGCTCTTCTCTGAGCTCTCTCTAATTTTTTTTAATCCATGATAAAAGTGTGGATGCCAGAATTTGATGCAATATTCAGTAATGCTCTCCCTACCCTTCTCCTTCTGGCCTAGTAGCCCCTCAAAATGTATTAACTGTCACGTGCATCCACGTGAATTAGACATTGGACTCGTGTCCTGCTTATCTGCCTTCCTAAGCCCCCATCTGCACCACTGGTTTTGCTAAAACATCCCCAAATCTCCTCATCTGGATGATGTTCTTGTTGCAAGAACTCCAGCATTGTCTCTTGAATTCCTAAAAGGTGCACAGCTTGTTCATATCCCACCCAACAAACCAGTTCAGAACTTTGTTCATGGAAACAGTGATTATCTCCCACTGCTGCTGTTCCACAGCTGGATGCAAATATAAATCATACAATAACAGAACATCCTGAGCTGGAAGGGACCCACAAGGATCATCCAGTCCAACCCCTGGCCCTGCACAGGCCCAGCCCCAAGAGTCACCCCCTGTGCCCCAGAGGATCAGCCAAAGCCTCCTGCAGCTCTGGCAGCCTTGGGGCTGTGCCCACTGCCCTGGGGAGCCTGTTCAGTGCCAACCACCCTCTGGGGGAAGAACCTTTCCCTGAGATCCACCCTGAGCCTGCCCTGACACAGCTCCAACCATTCCCTGGGTCCTGTCACTGCTCACACAGAGCAGAGATGGAGCAGCCCCTTGGGAGGATGTTGAAGACCACAGTGAGGTCTCGCCTCAGTCTCCTCCTCTCCAGCTGAACACACCAAGTGCCCTCAGTGTCCTCACACGCCTTCAAATCCAGGCCCTTCCCCATCTCTCTGCCCTCCTTTGGACACTCTCCAATGGCTCAATCTCTCCTTCCATTGTGTCCCCCCAAACTGCCCCAATGTTGAGGTGAGGCCACCCCAGGGCAGAGCAGAGCAGGACAATCCCCTCCCTGCTGCCCCCAGGACAGGGATGTCCCTCCTGGCTGCCAGGGCACTGCTGACTCAGGGACAACTGGCACCCACCAGCACCCCCAGGGCCATTTCCCAGCACTGCTTTCCAGCCTCTCATTCCCAGTGTGTCCGTCCATCTAGGATTGCCCCCTCCCAGTGACAGAATCCAGCCCTTCCCCTTGTTGAACCTCCCGTGGTTGATGATTCCCAGCCCTCTGATCTGCCTGGATATCTCTGCAGGACCTTTCTGCCCTTGAGGGAGTCAACAGAATCTCCTAATTTAGTATCACTGACAAACTTACTCCGTTTGAGTCCTGCATTCAAGACGTTTATGATATTGAACTGGGCCTAAAATGCAGTTAATTTGGGATCAAAAACTCTTCTGCTGCACTGAGCTGGTTCTCTCTGTCAGTGCATCTCTTCCTCAGCCCCAGCAAGTTCATGACTTATATGTGGAAACACAACAGGAAAACTCATCCAGCACTACCATGGGCTTGCCAACCACTGTGCTGGGAAATCTGCAGTTGGTGGTGGTTTATCCCAGGGCTGGGATTGAGCCCAGGTTAAACGAGAGGGCACGACCACAGCCATGCCCGTTGCTCCCAGCACGAACTTGTGCACTGCAGCCCTGAACACCACCAAAAAATTAAAAGGAAACTCAGACTTTTCCAGCTGGTTCCTCTCCTCAGCTCCCCTCCCAGCAGCGCTATGTAGGACACACAAGCAGTGCATGAAATCACTTCTTCCGTCTCCTTTCCGAGGTTGCAGTGGCCGGTCCATCCCAGGGAGGAGGGGAAGGTAATTAGTGGTGCTGCCTTTGGTGCTGTCACGTGTACAGCCTGGCTCCAGGTGTCCCAGAGGCAGCTGTGGCAGGTCCAGCTGGGCTGGAGCGCCTGAGGAAGAGCCGGGCGGGGAGGATGCACAGCTAAAGAATTAACAGGAACACGCAGTTAGATGGATTCCCACCAGGGATGCCGGAAAGTGTGCTCGGTCTGTGCATCTTTGTGACCCACTTCCAAACCTTCCTATTCCCTAAATGGAATCTCCTTCAATTTAGAACCACTCTGCCTCTCCTCTGGCGTTCAGAAGCCATTAGCACCATGTCTACCCCGAACCCTCACAGCTGACTTTAGATGCCACTTCTCTTTACTGTGACGTTCCTGACCTGTGTGTGTGGCCACCCAGCTGTGCCTGTTGGCAGGAATGAGGGATTTAGTACAGCAGCCGCTTCCTACAAGGCAGCAGGAACACCAGAGGAAGTCCCAGAGTGCTTGGATGACCAGTTATTCGAGAACCCAGGCTCCTCAGTCCCGGTCAGTTGGTGATAAAGCCCTGAGAAATCCTGTGGGACTGATAGATATCCAACCAGAAAATCACATCAAAATGTAAAGATTTTATCAGGAAATGTAGAGACTGGCAGGTGTGGTGATTGAGTGGGATTTCTGGGGTGTGGGGGGACCAGAGGGAATGGCAGAAGAAGGACACAGGAATGTCAGAGTTGATGTCCCCGTATGAACAGATCACCAGCATTTCACATCTCCATGGTCTTCAGTGGAAAAAAGGGCCAGCCTTAGACAAAACCAGATTAAAACAAAGTCCAGGCAGAAGCCACTGAAGAAGCAACAGTGGGAAATGCCCCATCCCTGGAAGTGTCCAAGGCCAGGTTGGAAAGGTTTGGAGCAACCTGGGCTGGTGGAAGGTGTCCCTGCCCATGGCAGGGGGTGGAACTGGATGATCTTTAAAGTCCCTTCCAACCCAAACATTGTGTGATTCTCTGAGTTCTATGAAAATATAGACAGGGACTGGAGCCATGAGATTCCTAAGGTAGCAGGTAAAAGGCAAGGAATAAATCAGCACTGATGCCCAGTGACTCCAGAGGGGGCACAGGATGGACACACAGATCAGCAGCACTTTTAGCATATGAAGGGTATCGAAAGCTCACCTAAAAATCACTGTGTGTCCTAAATCCTAAAAAGCTGGAGGGCAGGAAGGGAATCTCACCTCCATCATCTCTAATGTCACTTGTGTCCCAGCAGTGAAATACATGGATACACACATCCTGAAACTTGGGAATATGTGGGCATAAGGGAACACACATGAGAGAAATCAGTCTCATTTCAAAACAAAATCTTCCTCTCCTACATGGACTTACACTGAACTTCACAACATGAGCAGAGCTTTGTTCCGGCAGAGATGCTTCAGATTCCAGATGTTTTGAATTTTCTGTCTATTGTAATAGACAGGTAATGGTAACAATAATACATAACAAAATAATTCTCAGTTGTTTTTTTCTTTTTCAAATCTAAATTGAAATGTCCCCCAAATGTTTTGTGGATGTATTCTAGTTCTCATTATGCACATCAAAGCAGTGGATATGTACTGTCCTGGCTTCCTACTGCAGGGCACTCACTCCTCAGGAAAATTATTTCCCCTGTCTAAAAGAGATTGCACTTGCAAAGATGATGATGGGGATGGTGATTACGATAACTGTTTCTCCAAGGAAAAAGAAGAATTATATAGAAACATGCTGAAGTATAGTCAGATCTGAGAGTGCATTCCAGTAATAATTTAAATTAAAAATATTAAGGACATATGTTGTTGCTACCCAAACACTGCCAGACTGCAGCCATACCATGCAATAATCAATTATAGCACTCAATTGAAATATAATTAATTGGTTATTTTGTCTCTGGTTTTGGACTAGGATACGATTGTTTTAACAATTTAACAATCTTGTGAGATTGTTTTCCTTGTGGTGCTTTGCCCTTCCAACATCCAGGGCAGGCTGGGCAGAGCCTCAGATGTTGGGCTTATAGACATTCCCAAGAGAAGGGTGGGATAAGGCAAGATATCACCGCTCCAAATCATTGTCTTCACTACCCAAGACCCTCTCCAAGCCCACCCCCAGCCCATGAAAACCTGGGAACTCTCCTGGCTCTCCTGTTTTAGCTACACCTGGTGAACGGGCCATTTTGACAAGACAGCTCCACTTCCAACAGCTTCAGTCCCCTTAACAACATCAACATCCCTCATTTTCTGAAAGTGCAGCTCTTTATGGGTATGGCCCAATAAAAACAGTTTGCTCATTTGCAGACGATGGAGCAAAATCCAGTAATGAAGAGCAGCTGAAGAAAATGACCATCACTTACTTTATTTCATTTCTGACTTAAACTCAAGCATGATTTTAGAGAGTTCCTACTCCAGGAACTTTGAAGCCTCTGTGTTATTCTCCAGTGAGGGCACGAGACACATGAAATAACCCCCACATAATGCCACATTTGTTAGTGGATGTACCATTAATCATAAACCACTTTGATTGGGCAGGGTCAGGAGCCTGTTCTGTATTCAAACAGCGAGTGCTGCACGCTTGGGCAGGATGGAATCTGTTCTTCAGGGGGATGTGTCCAGCTGAGGACAATAGGAATTTGCTGCTGCTCAGGGCTGCAGAAAGAGCTTTCCCATATTTCCTTTCAGACACCAGCCTGACAAAACCCCGTGTGATCACACAACTGAAGTAATAAGAGGAGAAAAGTTACAGCAGGGTAATTGCACCATTCCACAGCCACTTTGTGCAGCCCCTCTCTCCCACACAAAGGCAATCTGGCACACAGGCAGGGGCTATTTCACTCCTATTATAGTTTTTTATCATTAATTCCAGAGTCAGATGTGTCCCTCGTACATACTCTAACACACAGCAGCATTTTCCATTATGGCCTTGCCATTGCAGGAAAGCCAGAGAGGGAGATTTTAAAGGGCAGGTAGTGATAGGACAAAGGAAATGGCTTTAAACTTAAAGAGAAGAGGTTTAGATTGGATATTAGAAAGAAATTGTTCCCTGTGAGGGTGGGCAGGCCCTGGCACAGGTTGCCCAGAGAAGCTGTGGCTGCCCCTGGATCCCTGGAAGTGTCCAAGGTCAGGTTGGACGGGGCTTGGAGCAACCTGGGCTGGTGGAAGGTGTCCCTGCCCATGGCAGGGGGTGGGACTGGATGAGCTTTAAGGTCCCTTCCAACTCACACCATTCCATGATTCTCTGATTAACCCTCTGTTAGACTGTCTGCCTCTAAAAACTCCTTCCCAACCCAAACCCAAGCCCCACAGGACCTGCAGACCAGTTTCTGTAGCTGCTGTTTGCCAGCCCACCTTGGGTTTTTTGACTGACAAGTGCAGGAGCCAGAGAAACATGAGGTTTTTGTGGAGAGCTTTGCCACCCTGAGTATTTCATCTGCTTAATCATCAAGGACTGTAGGTCAGAAACCAGGCTCCAAATGTGTTACCTACTGCTTGGCATGCATTAGTCATCCTTCCCCTCTCGAAATCACTGTGAAAGGCGCCCGATGAGAGGGCATGAATAGTAAATAGCTGTGCTGGAAGGGAGCAGGCAGAGCGAAGGGGGAGGCTGCAGTGTGTTCATCCAAAGTATCAGGCAAACATTCCCACACCAAAGAAATCAGGGTGTATTCACAAAAGGAACAAAAGGTGGAAATTCAGGATAAATTACTTCCCTTGAGGGCATGTGATCAGAGCCCTCAATCTACCTTTGCTCTCCTTGTTGTGCTCCAGGGCTGGGTTGCTGAGGGCCGGCAGCTCCTGCCTGTCCTGGAGAGCTGCTCCCTCCTTCTCCAAAGGTCTCAGCTTGCCCAGCTGGCCTCCACCTCTGCAGAGATGCTCCTGTGTGGCCACTCGACTTTCCCCAACTCAGAAGAGATGTTTTCCCCTGCTGATGCTGTCAGTGCACACTGTGCTCTGCTAGTGCATCCAGAATGCCCCACACTCCCTAAAAATATCTGATTAAAATGCCACCTTGGGCCCAGGCTGGGTAAAGCACCCTTCAGGCCAGAGCAGGAGCTCAGCCAGATTTGGAGGGTCAGCAGCTGTAGGAGGATGGAAATTCTGGTGAGTGACAGAACAAGGGGGAATGGCTTTAAACTCAAAGAAAATAGGTTTAGATTAGAGATTAGGAAGAAGTTTTTCCCTGGGAGGTTGGGGAGGCCCTGGCACAGGTTGCCCAGAGAAGCTGTGACTGCCCCTGGATCTCTGGAAGTGTCCAAGGCCAGGTTGGAGCAACCTGGTCTAGTGGAAGGTGTCCCTGCCCATGGCAGGGGGGTTGCTCTTTGCAAGTGACCTCCAAGGACCTGCTGCCCACCTGCCAGTGCTGAACCAAACACTGAGAGCTCGTTACTGGGCCCAAAGCATCAGTAAAGCTTCTCCCTGCTCCTGCACAGAGTCTGAATCACAAATGAGAGGAATAAATGAACACAGGCCCCCAGTGAGTGCTCTTACATCAGCCACGAAGGAGTGGGGCGAGGGGTGGAAGAACCAGCACCATCTGCTGCTCCGGAGTGAGCACCAACGAGCCCCGTCCAAGGGACTTTGAGGTGACCCAGCCCAGACAAACCACCTTGGCCCCCCACTGCTGCCCGTGGGCTCTGCCCAGAGGGTGCAAAAGGGTGAGTAGTGTCCCTGGGGTGGGCAGGAAGAGCCCTGCCATCTCCCAGCAGTGGGAAGTGTACACCCATGGGTGCCACAATGCCACGAGCTGAGCATGATGTGCTGGGAGTGTGTCTGAGCTGGGAGATCCTCTCAGGTCCTCTGCACAGCCTTTTACACCTGACCAGCTTGGTACCATGGCACAAGTCTGTTCCCACCCAAAAAGCAGCATTAGCATCACTCCAGAGCCCTGGAATCCTCTCCCAGGTGTGGGGGAGCAGCCAGGCTCAGCTCTGTCTCACACGGAGCAGCAGGGGAAGACAAAGCTGCCCTGGCTCACCAGCAGCAAGGCAGCAGAGTGGCTGGAACTTTGGGAAGTGGAGTGTCCAGAGGACAGAAGGTCCAGTGAATAACGACTGCTGAGAGAACAGGCATTAACAAGCACCACACTGCACTCTCCCATCAGTTCAGAGATGCTGAGGGCACAGGGATCAGTGCTCCCCCCGCCCATACTCCTGCAGGGCACAGGCCAGGCAGCTGAACCAAAGCACTTTGCATCCAGCCCATGTCTCCCAGGTCAGCTGGCACAGGGGTTTTTCAGATGCAGTGCAGCCCTAATTTACAATCCTTACTTGTGTGGAAACCTGACATTTCTCAAAATGGCCCTTTCCAATAAGTAATTCTGCACTTCATGAAAATTTGTTTGCCCTTCCTAATCTTCATTGCTGGCACAGCCCTTTGTGTGGCTCTGCCCAGGCTGCAATCAGAGGACTTTGCTCCATGTCTGATCCCAGCAACCTTAACATTTGTCAGGGCTCTGGTACCTGCCTTTATAATCTCTTCTTGGAGTCCTCGAGTGGCCTGTGCATGTGGATGAGCCTCCTTTGCCTCAGAGCAGAGGCCACAGCTGTGTTCACTTCCACAGTGACCTGAATCAACTCCCAATGAGGGCTCTTCCTTTCAAGGAGCCTTGTCAGATACCCAGCAGTGAATCCCAGCAGCCTGACGAGGCAGCTTTTCAAATCCAGGGTCTGTGGGTCATCTGGATTGCAGATGTGTGGGTCACCCTCTGTGAGCACATCACACTTGAAGTACCTGTCTCCAGTGTGCTCTACCTCCATAGCAAATTATCATCCTTTTCCTCCTATGCCCCACTCCTTTTTTAAACAATTTCTCTCTCTGAGTTTACTTTCACTCCTTGCTTTTGAAAGTGGAGATTCACAGACCAAGGGCTCCAGCAAGAGCATCTTCTGCAGCAGTTGCCCCATCACCCCTTGCCCAGCTGCTTTTCTGGTCTCCTCAGGAGCTGTAGGTGTAGTTTAGTGGTGCAGGGATGGTGTGGAAGGCCCCAGATGAGATATCCATGCCTGTGCCGGTACCTCAGTCACCAGGACACCTCCATCTCCTGCAGGGGAGCACTGCAGCAGAATGAGCGTGGGTATAAATAAACCATCAGGGCCCCAACCAGAGGGCTTGAGCCCAGAAAAGCTATCAAATATTTATTTGCAAGCAGCAAAATAAATAGGTGAGAACACAGGTGGAGGACACTGTCTTCACTCAGTCCCTTGCCTGGGCACTGCGCTGTGGCTGGGGAAGCACATCCACCCAGTGGGGCCACCAGCAGTGGTGGCCCAGTAGGAAACCAGTCAGGAGCCTCCAGCCCTCTGCAGAGAGGAGAAATCATCCTCCTGTTTCCCAACAGCCTGACAGGCAGACTCTGCCCCCTTCCTGACTCACCCCCGTCACTGCTCCCTCCTGGGGTGCTCCAGGCTTTGCATTGAGTTGCCCAGTTGTCTGACAACCCCACCATCGTTAGCATCAAGGTGTTATTTGTGTGATATTTTAATTGAACTCCCCTCACTGAGAATTAATCCTCGCTGGAGAACTCCTTGGCCAGAAAAGCAGGGATACCTCACTCACAGTGGTGGGGCCCAGGGAGAGGCACCCCTTGCCCTCCTAGAAAAACCCAGCTGTGTGTCCACCTCGCTGAGGTCACATATTTAACGAGGCAAATGGATGGTTTTCACTTCAGGACTCTTGAGGGTGTGTATGGCCAGAGCCAGGTACACAATTCAGTCACACTCCAGCCTGTCATGAGAATAAATCTCCGAGCAGACACAGAATCAAAGCCTCCCTGCCCAGCTTGCAGTGCCTATGGTTATTCAGGAGATCAATCAGGGCTATGAAATGCTATCTCTCCCAAATCAATGAACACAACTGAAAGGTATCTATTCATTATTTGAGCTCAAGCTTGGCCTCATTGCACCGGTGGAACAAAAACCCGTCTGATAATGACAACGACGAGGCAGAGGCTGGGGAAAAGAATTGTCCACCCCATGCAGGGGGCTGTGATGGGAGACATGAGCTGCACCGCAGGTCCTGAGGCCTGAGTGCTGCTCAATCACCACCTCATGCTGCTGGAGACAGTATTTCACACCTAAATATCAGCCTCCTTCCCTTTAGTGCTCCACAAATCGTGTTAAATACGGACACATTGCATTTGTTTCATTTAGGCACAAGGAATTGGGAAACTAAATGCAGCAAACAACCAGGAGCTGCTTCTCTCTGTTTATTGCTTGTGTGGCAGTGCAGCAGTGAACACCACCCTTATCACCTTTTAAAATGTCCTAAAACACGCAAAGATTTGAGTTCTGCAAAGCTGGTACTGGCTTCACAGGAACAGATTTCCTAGTGGGGGATTCACCTCTACCCCTTCTCCAGGCAAAAACCTTGTCTGGATTTTGATGGAACACCATCTCTGTCAGTTCACAGGAATTTCTGGTGAGGCATTTGCTGCTCTTCTTCAAACTCTCTATCCTGGCGATAAAGCAAATGGGTAAAAATCTCATATTGATTTTTAAAAAAAAATTTTTAGTTGCATTAAATTTATAACTGCATTATTGTCCGTCACAGCTGCAGAAAAAATATTATAAGTGCGGACAAGACATCCTGAAAATCTTCTGCTGTTGCCTTGATTTGAAATCTTCTGCCTCAGCTTCTCTGAGAGCAGCTATCCAAGGGACAGCACCAGGCATTTCGTGGGTCAGAGTGAGAAGAACCAGCATTTGCTGGTCCCTCATGGGAAGATCTTGTACAACATGTGATTTTACTGCATTCTGCAGCACCTTTGGAATCCTCTCCCTCTTTACACCTGTGCTGTTCTGTTCTGTCATCCAGACACTGCTGAGCTCCTGCCCTCAGTCCTCTCTGGTCACAGCCCACATATCTGCATGTCCAGCATCTCCAAAAGAACCTCAAACCAAGCCCAAACAACAAACCAGCTCTCTAAATGATTTGCAGCCATCCACATCCCTGCTGGCTCCTCCCATCCTGCCCACATTCCTCAGACACCGAGGGTGCAGCAGGGACACCTCACGCTTGTCCAGGGGGGAGCATCACTGAAGGAATTCATGCAGACAACTGGACTAAGTTAATATTGCTCTGGATCCACGTGATTTCGTGGATGCAGTGGAGCTGTTGATCCTTCACAAGGTGCTCACTGAGGTGACAAACACAGTGCCATGAGGCCACTTAGACCACAGTGGGAGTAATGTCCTGTTTTCGTCGATTTATGCGAAGGCAGATATTTTTGTGTTGGAGAGAGCACAGTGTAAAGTGGTTTAGACAATAAAGGAGTGACAGGATTTCCACAGGAGAAGAGATTAACCAAAGTGGGATTATTTTGTTCTGAGAGAAGATGATTAAGAGGTGGCATGATTGAAGTATTTAAACTGGCTCAGGGTTATTAGCAAATTAAGCTGTATTGGAGATCGCTGGGCAGCCGTCACTCAAGGGCAGAGCAGAGGCAGCCTCTTCCCACAGCACAGGGCATGGTTTTGGCTCATCCAGGGGACAGTCCTGGGTGGAGAAAGTAGATGTGTAGGTTTGGGTGGGCTGGAGAGCTGCCTGTTACTTAGAGATCACCTTAACCTTGGCACCACGTTGATTTGAACACCAGGATCCAACATATACCTATTTATTCCCCTCAGATGGATGTTCTCACCACCCTCAGTGCTGCTGTCCTTCACTCCTGCAAACTACTGTGAACTCCTGTCCACACGTCACCTCTCCAGGCTGTCTCCTCGTGCCAGAAAATACTTGCCAAGTGAGGGGATGTGCTGAGTTCTTGTACCTTTTCTGTATTCCAGGCACAGCCCTGCCCTGTGCATCACTCTGTGGTGTTTCTGCTGGTCTCCAGCACCACCTCTGATCATCTTTCTGCCTCACCGTTCCTCTCGTGCCACCTTGGATTCTCTGCCATGCCCACCGTGCCAGTCCTCTGTAACCTTCAGAGCAGACTGAGTGGTTTCCTCGGATTAGCATCAGATAATTGCTTTGTAAGAGGGTTCACTCAGGGCCTTCCTGTCATCTCTGTGTCAAATTTTTGTTCCGTATCACAATCAGGTTGCAGTCTCTCACCGAAGCTTCAGCACCCATAATTACAAAATTGGCTCTTCAGACCTTGATGAGCTGCAAATTCCTTTATGGTTTCACCTTGTTTCATGTGCTCCGGTTAAGAAGCTCCCTCTCATCTGCAGCATTTTCATGTCAAGTGCAGCTCTTCTCAGATTTCTTCAATAGGACTTCAGAATTAGTCTCCTCTTCCCAAGTGAACTAAGGAGAGCTCAACCATCAAGTACTTCAAGTCCCGCTATTGTCAATGCAGAAGCTACTTCTTAGATTCTTTTGGCCCCCGTTTTTGATCTTCTCCAGCTGTTTATCACATTTCCAGGGAATTTCATCTCTGACTGCTCAGAAGGTTTCAGACTGCTCTTTCTTCCTATCTTCCGAGTAGCCTCTGGACCCATCTGCTGACAACAATCACCACCACTACAGCTGTTCTCAAGCTATCTTCTGTGTCCAAATCCCACAGGCCATGCAGACCAGGACACTCACTGCTGTCCTGTTTTTCTGGATGGAGAGTTCAGAGTTTAGAGGTTGAACTTCCAAAATGCTGGCTCCAAAACAGCTCCCATAAATCCACACTTCTTCCCTGGTGCAGAGGTACCTATTTCACTGTTATCCATACAGAGATAATTCTGAATTTATGCCCAGATAGATCAGTTCCTCCAGGCCAGGCTGCCACCAGACTCCCTCTGTTCCTTTCTGCCCCTCCATCACTCAAGAAGGTGCTGACCTGGGCCACGCTGATGTCACCAAACTAACTGCTGGCTGCTGATGGTGAGGAATGAGGACAGGGAACACAGGAGATGAAACACTGTGAGTGCTTCCCTGGAGCAAATCTCAGTCCTTTTTTGGTGAGGAGCATGGATCAAGTGCTGGAGGACAGGGAGGATCTGGAGAGGGATCTGGACAGGTTGGATTGATGGGCCAAGGCCAGTAGTATGAGGTTCAATAAGCCCAAATGCTGGGTCCTGCCTTTGGGTCACAACAAGCCCCTGCAGCTCCAGGTTGGGACAGAGGGGGAAGTGCCCGTTGGGAAAGGCCCTGGGGGTGCTGGTGCAGGGGCTGCACATGAGCCCAGGTGAGCCCAGGGGGACACGAGGCCAATGGCCCCTGGGCTGTGCCAGCCACGGTGGGACAGCAGGACCAGGGCAGGGACTGTCCCTGTGCTGGCCCTGCTGAGGCCCCTCCAGGGCTGTGTCCAGTGCTGGGCCCTCATGGCAGAGACACAGGGAGGGGCTGGAGCGTGCGCAGGGAAGGGAACGGAGCTGGGAAGGGGCTGGAGCAGCAGGAGGGGCTGAGGGAGCTGGGGGGGCTCAGCCTGGAGAAAAGGAGGCTCAGGGGGGACCTTCTGGCTCTGCAATCCCTGCCAGGAGGGGGGAGCTGGGGGGGGTCGGGCTCTGCTCCCAGGGAACAGGGACAGGAGGAGAGGGAACGGCCTCCAGCGGGGCCAGGGGAGGGGCAGGTGGGACATCAGGAGGAATTTCTGCCTGGAA
>NW_020956471.1:103898-105620 GCF_003031625.1 Empidonax traillii
GGACCTTCTGGCTCTGCAATCCCTGCCAGGAGGGGGGAGCCGGGGGGGGTCGGGCTCTGCTCCCAGGGAACAGGGACAGGAGGAGAGGGAACGGCCTCCAGCTGGGCCAGGGGAGGGGCAGGTGGGACATCAGGAGGAATTTCTGCCTGGAAAGGGTGGTCAGGCCTTGGCAGGGGCTGCCCAGGGAGGTTTGGAGTGCCCAGCCCTGGAGGTGTCCAAGGCAGGCCTGGCCGTGGCACTCAGTGCTCTGGGCTGGGCACAGGGTGGGGATGGGGCACAGGGGGGATCCATGGGCTGGGAGGGCTTTTCCAACCTTAATAATTCCATGATTTCATAAGTTTAGTCCGCAAACCAGGCATGGCTGAGCATCCACAATAGGCCAGAGCATTTTTGTCCAATCCCATCCCAGAGGTGGTTTTGTCTCTTCATTCCCTCCTGGACTGTCTAGACAAGCAGTGTGCAGGTGACAACACATTGCCAGCTCCAGCAGTGTCACACCAGCTCCCTCCCTGAGCTCAGACTGCAGCAGGTTTGTCCCATCTTCCCACACACACACCCCTCCCCTGCCCGAGATTACAGGCCCAAAACACCTTTGGGCTTTGTCTGAGGGTGGGAGGAACTTAAGAAAAGCCTTCTTCTTGATTGACAGGAGAATTTTCATGAGAGCATGAGCAAAGGGGCCAAACCCAGGCACTGGAGTGTTCTGCCAGCAGCCTTCTGCCATGTGTGGAGAGATCCCTCCTGGTGCCTGGGAGGCTGGGGAGACAGTTCATCAGAGCTCATCAGCATCTGCACAGCCCCTCTGGGAAACTCCCTCTGAATGCTTAAAAAGGGCACCTGAGCACAAAAACCGGTTCTGCCCCGTTGGGCTGGGAACAAAAGCAATTAACTGGTGGAGGTGGGAGCAGGGACTTTGGGCTCTGCTTATCCACCTGATTAGGGGATCATCTGTCAGTCTTGGCCTCTCCTCGAGGCAATCCCCAGACACAGCTGCAAGCCAGAGCAGACAACAGCTCTGAAAGGCCAGGACTTGGCAGCCCTCTGCAAGGCTGGAGATTTATACTGGTTCTCTGTCTCCATGTGAGGGACCAGCCAATGCATCTCCATGCTTGGAGCTACCAGGAATAAGCTATCAAGAGTAGGGGTTTTTTGGTACTTCTTCCCTCAAAATTGTTATATTTTTTTGCTAGGACATTCATTCCAGTTTTTTCCAACCTCACTCTTATCACCAAGTCTGACAGAGTTCAAGGAATGATACTCTCAGACACATGGTGTGACTCTTGTGGATGGTTCTGTGCAGGATTGGATGATCCCTGTGGGGCCTTTCCAACTCAGCATATTCTCTGGCTCTGTGACTACCCTGACAAAGCTCCACCTTCCTATGGACAACAACTCCATGACTCCTTGCAGAGCAAGGAAGGAAAAGCCGTGCCTGGTGCATGCAGTGATTATTCACTGACAGATGCACACCACACACATCCCTTTGCTGCTCTGCTCCATGCTCAGGGTCCTTCTTGCCTCTTCCAGCTGGGACCCACCACAAGGACACCAACTCCCTGTTATTGTCTCTGCCCTCCCCCTGCCTGAGGCAGAAGCCAGTGCCAGGGCAGCTGTTCCTGATGGACATGGAATGAAGCCATCCTCCAAAAGGCCACTATTAATTCTGCATTAGTGTCCTGCTGTCCCTGCCCTCTCTGCCGGTGATGAGCTTGGACTCTGATC
>NW_020956471.1:106494-109448 GCF_003031625.1 Empidonax traillii
AAGCAGGACTGCCTGGCACAGGGCTGTGCCAGGGGATGCTTTGGGTGTGCAGGTGGACAGGCAGAGGTCTGTGGTGCAGCAGCAGGGCCAGCACACCTCGGCTGCTTCCCAGACTCCACAAAGCCCAGCTGTTTTCCAAATGCTGGGGCTGTGCCCAGGGTTATGCACTCAGTGCTGGTGCTGTGATCCAGCCCCATCACTCTGGAGGTGACTCTGCCCTGCACTGCAAACCAATCCCCATCTCCTACCCAGTGAAAGCTCAGCCTGCCCTCTCCTGATGGAATCTCCAGCACTCCAGCTTAGCAAAACCTTTAGGGAAAGGGTCCCACCTCAGCCACCTGCCCACCAAGAGCTCCCTCTTCACTGTAATCCCAGTTCTGCAGTGACTCAGAGAGGCAGCTGGATATCCTCTTCTCCTCTCCATGCATCCTGGGGATGGTCTTGGCCTCTTTCCATGGAGGGTGCAAGTGCTGTTTGCCAAGAAGGTGCTGACCCTAAGGCTTGCTTGAGGGAAGGTCTTATACCATCCTCTGCTGGAAACTCGTCTGAGGGTGGCCTCTCTGATCCATTTCTAGCCACAGATTAACCTGTCTCGCCACCTCCAGGGTGACAATGTCTGGGGCTTATATATATATTATATATAATACATGTTATTGTATAAATATAAATATATGTACTCTTACTGGCAGTCCACTTCCCAAGTCACTCCCAGTTGTCATGGGTAAATGGAAAGACAAGCTGGCTCTCTGAAACCCCAAAGGCCTTGGGCAGTGCTGAGGCCCCCTCATTCCATACCCTTTTTCTGCACAGGGAAAGTTTTCCTAGGTAGAGAACCCAGCAGAGAGCCTAGTGTCTGGGGGACAGCCTGACTAGACAGGGATGAAGACACCAGGCCAGGAGAAACCTTCATTTCTTGGATGGTCAGAGGGCATCACTTCTGGGAGCATCTTAGTGTTTCTTGGGAGCTGGATTAATGATGAGCTCTGAGAGCTGGACAACCCAGAGCTTCAGGAAAAGTCAGAGCCTTGCTCTGGAGCAGTGGGAAGAACTCAACACCGAGGCCTATCAGCAAGTGGACATCCTCTGAAACCTCCCGACACCATCCCTGCTGAGCCTCTGCTGGTTGAATGGGAAAGCAGCATTTTTGCCCAGAGGCAATGGAGACTAAACCAAAGAGAAGAAATGGGGAGAGAGTGAGAAAGAAAGAAAGAAAGAAGTGATGAGATGAGCCCAGGGGTGTTGTAACTAAGGAAAACCCAAGGGAGAAATGGGGTAAAGAAACCACTGAAGAGATCAGTGCACCTTGGAGGATCAGGGAAGGTATAATCCATAGAAGACTGACCTGATTTTTTTCTGGGAGATGAGGAGAACAGTTCTAACCCTGGGGTAACTTCAGAGCATCCTGCTGAGAGGAAAAGGCTCTGGCAGAGACACTGGCACAGCCATCACTGTGGTTATTCATGAGGAGACCCCAGCTCTTGGGATGCTGCCAAGCAGCAGAGAGCCCAGGGATAACACAAGGGCTCCTCAGGCTGGGGATACCACAGCAAGGAATGGAGGGAAGGACCCCAGAGCCCATGGGGGTGAGGGCTTGTGGAGAAGCCCAAGGGCAACAACCACAGTTCACTCAAACCCACCTGGAGGATGGAAGATGAGTAGGAGGAAGGGCTGCCCTTGGAGCCACAGACCTTTCCTCTCCCCCTTCCCCCACTTGACATTTGGAGTGTGAATGTCTCCGTGTTTGGTGCTGGCAGAGATCATTTCTCCTGAAGGAGAAGGAGGTGCCGACAGCAGCAGCCGCGGGGACGCAGCTTTCCTCTAATGAACTAGAAAATAGTTTCCCTTTAATACTGATTATCCTGGAAGCCAGCTGAAGGGAATGTGATTTCCATAAAGATGAACCTGCTCGGCACAAGCGTCCTCAGCAGCATCAGTAGCACAGGCTGGGCCTCAGCTGGGATGTTCTGCAGCATCCCGGGCTTGGCAGCGCTGCCAGGTACCTCTGCTTCCCAACAGGCACAGGGAGCTGTGCCCCTCTCCAGCAACTCTGCCTCTGAAAGCACTTGCAGCCCACCAGGAGGGACTGCAGAAGCCCTGAGACTGTTAATACATCCTACCTCTCCCATCTCAGCCTGGCTCCCAGTTCACCTCTCCCACCTCAGCCTGGCTCCCAATTCACCTTTCCCACCTCAGCCTGGCTCCCAGTTCACCTCTCCCATCTCAGCCTGGCTCCCAGTTCACCTCTCCCACCTCAGCCTGGCTTCCCATCCCACCTCACCCAGCTGTTGGTTGTGCTGAGCACCTGGGTGCTGCTGTCACTCCTTTGCCACCCCATTCTGGGGGCATTTTGGCAATGTGACTGCAACAGGCAAATCTGTGGCCACGGAAGAAACCAGGCTGGAAAGATCCAGCTGGGACAAAAAGCAGGAAGCCATGACCCAGCTCCCTGCATGGGCTCCAGTGCACCCACAGGAAGGGAGCAGGAGGTCCAGCAGCAGCCTGGTTTACACCATAAGCTGAGAGTCCAGTTCAAGTAACTCACTAGGGACCAAGATTTGAAAAAGGCTGAGCTCCTCAGGCTCCCCCGTGTTATATTCATGGCCAGACTTCCATCATGTTCTTAGATCTTCCCTAACTGCCACCAGTTTGCACTGGGAATCCCCACGCTGGGGATGAGCAGATGGAGCAGCCCTGGGGAGAAGGACCTGGGGGGGCCTGATGGGGGAGAGGCTGGACATGACCCAGCCCAGACCCCCCTGTGCCCTGGGCTGATCCCCCAGCGTGGGCAGCAGGACAGGGGGGATTCTGCCCCTCTGCCCCTCAGGGGAGACCCCCCTGCAGAGCTGCTCCAGCCCTGGGAACAGCACAGCAAGGACATGGAGCTGCTGCAGAGAGTCCAGAGGAGGCACCAAGATGGGCAGAGGCTGGAGCAGCTCTGCTGGGAGGAAAGGCTG
>NW_020956471.1:110037-116237 GCF_003031625.1 Empidonax traillii
GCAGCTCTGCTGGGAGGAAAGGCTGGGACAGCTGGGATTGCTCAGCCTGGAGAGGAGAAGCTTTGGGGTGACCTGATTGTGGCCTCCCAGTGCCTGAAGGAGCCGACAGGAAAGATGGAGAGAGACTCTTGACAAGGGCCTGGAGGGACAGGACAAGGGGGAATGGCTTCAAACTGCCAGAGGGCAGGGTTAGATGGGATATTGGGAAGGAATTGTTGGCTGTGAGGGTGGGGAGGCCCTGGCACAGGTTGCCCAGAGAAGCTGTTGGTTAGTAGAAGGAATCCCTGTCTGCAGCAACAAGGGCTGGAAAGAGATGAGCTTTAATGTCCCTTCAACCCAGGCTGTTCTATGGTTCTACAATAGTCACACCAAAGAGGTGGCTCAGACGTGGATCTCCCTGCCAGCCCTTCCCATGTATTGATGCTGCTTCTCCCAGGCCCAGAGCAGCTCCCCAGCACCAACACAAGCCCTGAACACGTATGTGCAGCCTCTGTGCCCTCCTGCCAGTCCACACTGTGCTTTCCCAGGCTGTTTGCACAGTGAGTATCTGCACAGCACTGGCCTTCTGCATTCCTGAGCTCTGCAGTATTTTGCACCTGAAGAAAGGTCTTTGGTATTGAATTTTCTGCTGTGGAAAATGCCAGCCAGGATCCTCCACTGTGCATGTGAGTGCTTGCTCCCAGCTGGGGTGCAGATGGCTGCAGGCTCACAAAATCTGGCTGAAGGGAAGCTTTGGGTGCATAGTTTCTGCATGTTCACATTCGTGTTTTTACTCCCTGGTACTCCCATGCCTCACCAGCATATTTGTGGCTAACATGTTATTAATCATGTACAGAACATATGTCCTGCACCAAGACACATGGACACACCATTCCCATGCCATATGTGACAAATTAAGGGAGGAAGGGATGTATAAATGAGAAAAACAAGGAGCCTGGTTGCCTGTGAGTGCCCATGGGCAAGCAGCACATGCCAGGGAGACACACCAGCCCTGAGCAGAGGGAGCACCTGCACCACTCCAGAGTCAGCATTCCCTGCCACAGTGCCACCACCTGGGTCAGCACTTCTGCCTCCCCTCACATAGATTATGTTGTCACTAATAACCACATAAAATATTCAGGAGCTTACTGCTCTGCCAGAGGCACTGCGGGGATGAGAGTGCCAGAAGATGGATGGATGGAGGCCTGGGAAGCACCGAGAGCTTGCAGGGCTCTGCTGGGCTCAGCTTTTGGGAAGGGGATTTATTCTCTGAGCAGCAGCTCAGTCCTGCGTGGGGAGGCATTTCGTGCCTCATCCCACCAGAGGGAGAGCACTTGGCAGGGACCTGCTTCTGGAGGGGACTAAACCATCCCAGTCCTGCTCCCTGGCTCCTTGTCCATGGTTAGTGCACACATGGCTCTGCTTTAGAGACTGGAAACCTGGGAAAACTCTGTCTGACCCCTGGGAGGTGGTCCCCACTCTCCAAAATGCCATGCGGATGGCAGCACCACATCTGCCTCTGTCAAAGCCCAGGACTGGCACCCTCTGACTGCCTGGGGAGTCACAGGAACAAAAGTGGATGGTCTTGGGTGACTTTCCCTTCTGCCAGGACCACAGATGTCTGGAGGGGCTGGAGCCAGGGACAGGATGCCACCAGGACAGGTGTTGTGACAGCCTTGGCACAGTGCTGGTGGCAACAGCCTGGAAGCAGCTCCAGAGAAGGAATGCAGGCAGGAGCTCAGCACAGCACTGGGAGCCACATGCTCTCCCCAGCCTGCTGGGAATCACTGCCCAGCTCAGGTGGGAGAAGCCCTGGGGGTGGCAGGGCTGGTCATGCTCATGTGCTTCTCCATAGGAGCCTTCAGAGCTGCATCTCCTCCGAGTGTCTGCAGGTCACCTGCTGCCACTGCCATAAACTCTCCTGTCATCTGGGAGCAGCAGCAGCTGGCACAGCTTTTGGCACAGCTGGGCTCCCTGCCCTGAGCCCTGAGGCCCCTGTGGCCTGTGATGGCCCTGGCTGTGGCCAGCACTGCCCACAGGGCTCACGCTGGGTGGCTGGTGAGGCAAGACAAGAGCCAGTGCTCTACCCAGCGTGGGCCCACACGCTCAGCAGATGCTGCTTTTTGGAGCAGGGCTCCTGCATCTCAGCAGCATGAGGTGCCTGAGGGTGACCAATGGGGAGGAGACCAGGAGAGAGCATCTGCTGCACATAGGACAGAGGTGAGGGAAGGAGATAAAAACTGGTCCCCTGCCTCCCTCCCTCCTGAAAGGAAGAGTGACACGGACAGCTCTTTTCCTGCTTATGTTTGGAATCCTGGAAGGATGTGGTTTGGGGCAGGTCTTTGATCTTTTCTTGGTCACAGCAGGAAAGACATCACAGTTTTCACAACACAAGAGGCTGCAGGGGCTGTGCAGGACACAGGCACTCCTTGACACTCCTGGAGTGAGGCTGTGGGCCTGATGCTTCCACAATTCCATTTCCCCTATTGTGCCCAGGTGCACTACAAGTCCCCACACCTGGTGTTTAGGCAATTCCTCTTGTCCAGCCCCAGGATCCCAAAGGAAAACAACAGGAAGCTCTCAGCATTCCCCACACTCTGCCTGCATCTCTAAATTCACATTTGAGTCAGTCTAGCTGGAGCTGTCAGAGCCACAGTCACGTGTGGGGCACTTAATGAGAGGAGCGCTGGGGGCTCGGGCACCTTGTGCACACTGGAAACAGTATAATCCTTTTTTTCTCACCTCCCCTGATGCCAGAAGCTCCAAAGGATACTTTTCTCCACATCCAGGTCTTTTATGGTGGCTCTCAGCCTTGCCAGTGCATTGGCACAAACAACAGCAGATGCCACTAAGGAGTTAAGTCAATCAGGATCAGGATACATTGCTCCACACAAGGCTTTGCATCTCTCACCCACAGCTCTTCCATGAAGATGCAAAACCCCACAAAACCATCCCACCCTTCTTCCCTGTGCCCCAGGGGAGAGGGGGATTCTCCAGGTGGCTTTGGAGCTCCTCGGGCTGCTCTTTGCAGCGGTTGGTCTGTGAGAACCCAGGTCAGAGACACACCAAAGAGCCCTGGAGCTTCCCAGTGTGCTGCCAGCAAGGAAACCCCAGAGTCAGACAGAATTCCAAGGTGTATGGTGAGCCAGGGGACACCCCATGGCTGGGGAATGGCCGAGGGGATGTGGCAGCTTGATTTTGGCTCCAGGCACACACAAACCCCTCTCCCCAGGGACAGGGGGCACTGGGGCTTAGTAAACATATCACCCACCTGTGGCTCTGCAGGGGGATTTTGTTTTGTAAAAGGATTTATTCATAAAGCTACGGCAGCAGGAAACCAATCCTTGTCCTGCGGGTCCTGCAACGTGTGTATAAAGTAAATTAGAACAAGGCCTGCGTGTGAAGGTTATAAACAAACATAACACAGGTTAGGAGTGGGGAGGGAGAGAAGGAGTTAGAGGGAGAGAGAAAAAGGCAGAGGAAGAGGTAGGGGAGAGCCCTTTCATAATTCACAGTTCCTGAAATAAAAATAAGGCTGGAATCATGTTTTGGGTAGAAGGGAAAGCGCGTAGGAAGTGTGTACTTGCCAATCTGCCAAAAAAAAGTTGCTTTTTATTTTCTTAAGAAGGCAATTATGTATTTTTGTCATCCCCTTCCTACTTTGAAGCCGTTGAACCTGCTTTGCTCAAACTTTCCAAACAATTTGCCCTCAGGCTACTGCCAGAACTGCAACGCTTACACCGCGAAGATGAAAGCGGGCGAGTGCCACGGCACCCGCTCCGCATGTGCGCAGCAGAGGCACCTGCAAACTGCTCCTGCCTGCCTTTGCACCTCGTGGGGCTGGAGCCACCAGCTTCCCTCGCTGTGGGCTGCATAACAAGGGGGCTTTTGAAGCTTCAGTTTGCCCTGACTCAGGTCAGAAGCTCATCCCAGGCACGCAGGGATGCTGGAATGTCAGGGTGACTGCAGAGCTGCTGCTTCTCCTGGAAGCCCCACCTTGGGAGATAATGATTTGGATGGAGGACAAAGCACAGCTGAATTTGGGTCCAAGCTGGTGCTCAGCAGACCCTGGGCAGGGGAAGTTTATGGACTTCTCAAGATCCAGTGTTGACCTCATCATTTACAGAAGGAAATTCCATCCCTATCTCAGTGCCTGCTCCTCTCCACCTCAATTCTCTGACCCCTTCCCGAGCTTCCTAGCTCTTTAGGAATCATTGCAGCACTTGGGTAGATACTGAGTGGCTTTGGGATAGATCCCATGGGCTTGAACTGCTCAGGTTGTACCTGAGGTTCACAGCAAGTTGTAGCCCTGGTAGGACGGGCAGAATATCAATAAGTTTTGCTCTCTGTTGGACTCCTGTGCCTCCAGCTCTGCTGTGTCAGCGTCCCTCACTCCTGGAGATGTCTTCTGTTTCAAGGAAGCCATGGATTCTCACCTCTAAGTGAGAAAGGCATTTGAGGCAGCAGGTTGCCTGGATTTAGGGCTCCTGTTTCACTTCCAATAGCAAATGAAATTTTTTTTGGTGAATTTAATTCACAGCTTTTGCTGCAGGTTGTTTGGGCTCTGCAGAGCTGTTGTAGCCAATATGAGAAGGATAAGGCTGCGTGTAAGAGCAAATGGATCATTGTGGTCCCACCTGAGTCAGGTAACAGCATCCTAAGGCCTCCCAGTTCCATATACATGTTGCCATGCTGACAGCATTCCTGCCACTGCTCCTTGCCCCACCCTGACTGCAATATCAAATGCTGCCTATAAATTAGTAATAAGAAGGATATGTACCTTGGAAAACAAGGTAGTGCCTGTGGGTGGGATGGGATCAATTTTCTAACCCAATGTAAACAGTGCAGTAACTTTGATATTCATGATATTCATACCCAGGAGGCAGGAGCTGGGCACTAAGGTCACTAGATAGTAGCATTACAAGTAGCACATTACAAAGATGCATGGGCTTGGAGCGCCTGGAAGCAGATAGGAGAGATCCAGCCATGGCCAAATGTGCTGCTGCCTGGTGGGATAACTCCATCATCCTCCTTCAGGTCCCACACTCAGCCTTAACTTTGTCTTGTACTTATAAATATGACAAATATAGCCATAACTGGGTTGGTGTGAAGAGAATCACACAATGGTTTGGGTTATTAATTGTTGGTTAAAGCTTATCTCATTCCATGCTCCTACCATGGGCAGGGACACCTTCCACCAGCCCAGGGTGCTCCAAGCCCCGTCCAACCTGGCCTTGGACACTTCCAGGGATCCAGGGGCAGCCACAGCTTCTCTGGGCAACCTGTGCCAGGGCCTGCCCACCCTCACAGGGAGGAATTTCTTCCCAGCATCTCATCTGGTGAGGAACAGTGAGGGGGGAAAAAGCAAACACAAGTCAGTTCAGCAGCTGCATCGTGAGAGGATCCACCTGTCCCTCTGCTTATCTGAAAGACAAACTGGCAAAAATATGCCTTGATAATTAAGAATTGCACTAATTAGAGCTGCTCTTCAAATATGATATGACTTGCAGATCACATGTGATGCAGACCACTCATTAATTGCACAGTCCATATTCAAGTTTTTCTTTTCTATAAGACTTATTTTTCTCATGCATCTACTCTTTGAAAAAAATGAAGTCTCAGAAGGAGCAAAACTGGTGAGCAGAAGGGTGTGACCATGAGTATCATGGTGAAGGAAAGGCAGTTGTGAATGCACTTAATGTTTGCAGTAATTAAGTAACTGTCTAAATTCCTAAATCCCGATTTTGAAATCATTTGGTTGACTTGACACGTCCAAGTCCCAGAGCTTTTAATTCAAATATAAAGCTTGATTGGCAAATTAATATAAGGCTATGAATGAAATTAATGAAAGATTAAAGACCAACAGCTCATGCTGAAATAAAAATTACCCCTCCAAATAGGTTATGCAATAATTAGAATAAGTTACCACTATGTTAATATTAATTCTGATACAACATTTGTTCATCGATTAGATTTACTGATTCCCAACCAAGTTCTAAACCTTTAGATGTGTGTGTTGAGTCTTTCCAGGCACTGTTAATCATCTTTATTTTCAATTCCATAATTTTTAAAATTGCTATAAAGCGAATTTTCATTAATAAATTGTATGGTGGAGCACTTGAGTTCTCAGTTGCACTAAGAGAAATGAGATCTAAAGAGCCATTAGGACCATGGAATGGGTAATTGATTATCCCAAATTACTTGGTCAATGCGCTCAGAAT
>NW_020956471.1:116998-119853 GCF_003031625.1 Empidonax traillii
CCTCCTCCAAATGAGGGGAGGGGAGGGGCAGGACTGAGCTCTGCTCTGGGGGGAGCAGGGACAGCCCCCAGGGAATGGCTGGAGCTGTGTCAGGGCAGGCTCAGGGTGGATCTCAGCAAAAGGTTCTTCCCCCAGAGGGTGGTTGGCACTGAACAGGCTCCCCAGGGCAGTGGGCACAGCCCCAAGGCTGCCAGAGCTGCAGGAGGCTTTGGATGATCCTCTGGGGCACAGGGGGTGACTCTTGGGGCTGGGCCTGTGCAGGGCCAGGGGTTGGACTGGATGATCCTCGTGGGTCCCTTCCAGCTCCACATATTCTGGGATTCTGGGGTTTGTCTCTGGGTTCATAGGATGTGATGTAGAGCAGGGCTGGGACACACAGAGATTTAGTGTGTCACATTATTTGGGCCAGATGAGGTATCAGCAACATATTCAGAGGGTATGGAAAGGAAAACCCTTGGTACTCCCTCTCCTAAATGCGTAGGACTTGTTTCCAAATTCAGCCTTTCTTCTCCTTTCCTCCCCTTAATGCCAAACTTATTTCATCCAGCCAACTAAACTGTAGATCAGCAACGTTTCTCGGCTGAGAATATCCCAGTATTTTAAAATAATTTTTTTTTCCATAATTGTGTTCAGCTTTATCATTACCTGTTGTCTGCTCTGCAGCACTTTGGTTAATACGCTGGAATTTTTTATGGACTCTGCAATTTATTGCACTGCTTCTCTCTCTGTCTTGTTTCTGACAGATGATAACTAAATTCTTTTGTTTCTGATCACTTATTCTTGTTTTATAGTGTAATAAAAAATAAAAACAGCCCAGAAAAATAGTGTAAATTGAGTGTGTGCAGCTGCATAGACCTGTTTTTCCTTATTGAATCAATGCATGCTCATATCCTGCATCCTTGGCCCTGTGCTTCCTCCCAGTTCCAGTGATGGAAAGAGCCTTTTTGGTGCTGCTACAGGGAAAAAAACATCAGATACACACAAATGGTCCTTGGATGTCAGCTCCATCTTCATATAATCAGAGTTTGGTTTGGGTTGGAAGCAAACTTAAAGATCATCTAATTACAACCCCTGCCATGGGCAGGGACACCTTCCACTACCCCAGGGTGCTCCAAGCCCCGTCCAACCTGGCCTGGAACACTTCCAGGGATCCAGGGGCAGCCACAGCTTCTCTGGGCAACCTGTGCCAGGGCCTCCCCACCCTCACAGGGAAGAATTCCTTCAAGACCCTCCAGTCAGAGTCTTGGCTGACCCTGACTGCCTGAATCCCCTTTGGTTGGCTGAGTTCTTCAAAGAGCCCACAAAAAAAAATCCACCAAAACCCAACTTGTTCTGGGTGTGCATCTCCTCCTCTCAACACTTTGACACCCTACAAGCACAGTGTGGGATACATGAGAAGCAACGTATCCTGAACCCAGCCAGCCTGTGGATCCTGCCCCTGGATGCTCTCCAGCTGCTTCCCAACTCCAAAGACAGGTGTTAAAACCTCTGGTCTCCAGTCTCAAGGCTTGGAGCATAGTCACACTCCATATTTTGGAGGGGACAGTGGTGGGGTCCTGGAAGCCACACGTCTAGTTCATCTGCTCAGACAAGCCCTGGCTCTCAGCTCTCCATTTCCTGCATCAGGACCTGCCTGTCTTCACCTGGGAGAAGAGCAGAAACCTGTTGCACAAGACACACAATCATCTCCCTGCAGCTTCCTGCTGCAAATCACATTTCAGTAGGTGATTTTACCTTCCTTGTAACTAATGAAAAACCCTTTAATTCAATGTGTTGACATTAAAGCTCAGGTCTCTTCCCTGGAATACAAATGGAAATAGCACCCAGGCTTTTCCAGATGAAGGCAGTTTGGAAGGACTGGTTTGCTTTTTTCTGTGGAATGAACCTGTATCTGTTTGTTTAATGATAAAATAGCAGAGAATGTGATTTCTCTGACTAAAATCAAATGTCCCAATTAAGGTCAGATCTGTCTCAAACCCTTGGCAATACAGATCACTAAAATCCTAAGATGGCAGAGGCTTGGTTGGCACAGAACATGCCTTTGTGTTGAGGAAATCTCCTGGGAAGGCACAGAGCCAACCCCCTCCCTTTCCCTGCCCTGGCATCTCCTTTCAGCCACAGAAGACTCTGCCCATCAAAACCCCACCCACCCTCTATTTCAGCATCTAATCTGCCAGTGGAACCTCCCTTGGGAGGATCCCTTTATCATCTGCTGGAAAGGGGATGGTGGGAGGAGGCCAGACCCCTCTACCAGTGTGAAGAAACAAATGGAGGCATTACCCTGCATCCTTCAGCTCATTCGTGCCTGGGGACTGGTGGGATCATGGTCCTTAGGAAGGTCCCACTACTTCTGTGGTGAGGAATAACCTGCAGTTTGGGTCGTGTTGGTGATGCCAACGAAGCTAGTGGTGTCTGGGCAGCCTTGCCCTGTCCCTCCACTCCTCCAAGCACCACATGTGGTGTGGAAGGGAATGACAGTGGTGTTTCCTCCACCTCTCCAAGCAGCCTGTGTAATGTCACCTGTCCCACTCGCTCTGTCCCTGCTCTGCAAATCATGTTCTAACTAATCTCCCACCCACTCCCACTGACTCTGGTCTGAATCACAGGATTACAGAATCCCAGAGCATGCTGAGCTGGAAGGGACCCACAAGGATCATCCAGCCCAGCCCCTGGCCCTGCACAGGCCCAGCCCCAAGAGTCACCCCCTGTGCCCCAGAGGATCAGCCAAAGCCTCCTGCAGCTCTGGCAGCCTTGGGGCTGTGCCCACTGCCCTGGGGAGCCTGTTCAGTGCCAACCACCCTCTGGGGGAAGAACCTTTTGCTGAGATCCACCCTGAGCCTGCCCTGACACAGCTC
>NW_020956471.1:120318-131054 GCF_003031625.1 Empidonax traillii
CCCAGAGGATCATCCAAAGCCTCCTGCAGCTCTGGCAGCCTTGGGGCTGTGCCCACTGCCCTGGGGAGCCTGTTCAGTGCCAACCACCCTCTGGGGGAAGAACCTTTTGCTGAGATCCACCCTGAGCCTGCCCTGACACAGCTCCAGCCATTCCCTGGGGGCTGTCCCTGCTCCCCCCAGAGCAGAGCTCAGTCCTGCCCCTCCCCTCCCCTCATTTGGAGGAGGTAATCTCTCATTCCCAAACTCTGCACTAGTCACTCTCCAGAAGATCTTGTTTTGTCCTGTGCTTATCCAGCCTCAGGATCCCACAGACTCCCTGAGCATCCCTCCTGCTTTCTCCCAACATCCTGCCACCACCCCCAAGACCGAGACCTGCATGTGTGTGGTCAGCACACGTGAAGAAGCTTTGCTGCTCTCCCAGGGTCTCTTTCCAGAGTTGCCTCCCAGAGAATCCCCCTGGAGATGTTTCTGGTCCAGAAGGCCACAGAAGTGTTGAAGCTGGTAGTCAGTCCCTGAGACACAAGCAGGATCCATCAGGGAGCTCTCTAGCGTGCTCATGTCCAGGGAGACAACATGTCTGTATTTTGCAATCCAAGTGCAGATATCAAACCCAGATTTGACAGCGTCCTCTTGTCTTCAGGTGAGACACGTGGCAAGTGCTTGGCTGCCTTCTCCTCACCTTGTGTGACCAACTCACAGTCACGGAGGAGGGAACAGATCTTGTGGTTTTGGAAAGGTGCTTGGGAGCAGTTGATGTGAGTCACTGCCAGGCATAAAGACATTAAAAGTGGCTCTAGATACCTGCCAGATTAGGGAGATGAATCAGTCGTCGTGACCTCTACATGTGTCTGGCAAGTTGTTCTCTTGTTACCTAGTGAACAATCTGTTTTTCATGATCCCAAAATAGCAATGTTTAGGAATGAATTTAGTTTTTACTTCTCAGCTCCATGTGAGTCACTGGCACGGAAGGAAAAGAGGAGGAATCCTCTACATAGACATGCACATGGCTCAGGAGCAGGGAATTCTGCACAGGGAGCAGTCCAGCTCTGCTGGTGCCCCGGTGACATCCCCTCCTTTACTGGGGTGACCGACTTGGCATGAGGGGAGTGTGGTGAACCAGGAGTCTCCACTGCAGCTCTTCATCCCAGATTATCTCCTCTGCTTCCTCCTGTCATCTCACTTGCCTCCCTAAGAAGTGTCTGGCTTGGATCCCGTGGTAAACTTGCTGGCTGCTGCCAGCCCTGTGCCAAAGCTTGCCTTTCAAATCTGAAACAAGAGCAGGTTGTAGGCTTGACATTTTTCAGCAACTAAGCCAAAGTATACGGCAAATGATATTTTTACCTTTCTTCTCTGTGCCCTTTTCTTTCCTCGTGTCTGTTTGCTTCTGTCTTCAGTTTGCCTCACTAAAAAAAACCCAACAAAAATTCAAACTCAAGTGTCACCAATTCAATAATTGCCCTTTCAATATGTCCCTGTCCAGGATGACTCTGAGCAATGAGGCTGCAGGGTCAGACTTGCCCTCGGAGGCTCTTTAAACTAAAGGGAGCATGTTGCAGTGATATATTTAATGTTCAAAGCTGTGTTTTTCTCCCTTCTCTTCGTAGGCATTTCGTAGGCATTTACTGACAGTTCGGCTCTTGCACAGCTTCTTGTTTGCAGTGGATGTGTGCCAGCTGTAACTTAGATACAGTTAAATATTTCATGTCAAACCAGGATTGCTTCCCTTCTGTGACCACCCCACAACAGCCAGGGGCAGGGTGACTTACAGATGAGATTCCACTCTCCAACTGCCAGTGCCTGCAGGAGCCCCTTGGGCAGCACAGAGGCAGGAGCTCACAGTTCTGGGAAGGCTTATATCTTATATTTATTTTTTTTAAGTTATTCATTGCAAGAATTAAAATAATCTGAAGCAACCAGGAAGGTGAATGTCTCTGTTGAAAGAAGGATTAGAGCCCCTTCCAGCACCTAAAAGGGCTCCGAGAGAGGCTGGACAGGGATTTGGGACAATGGATGGATGGACGAGACAAGGGGCAATGGTTTCCCACTGCCAGAGGGCAGGGATAGATGGGATATTGGGAAGGAATTCTCCCCTGTGAGGGTGGGCAGGCCCTGGCACAGGTTGCCCAGAGAAGCTGTGGCTGTCCCTGGATCCCTGGAAGTGTCCAAGGCCAGGTTGAACGGGGCTTGGAACAATCTGGGCTGGTGGAAGGTGTCCCTGCCCAGGGCAGGGGGTGGGACAAGATGAACTTTAAGGCCCTTTCCAACCCAAACCATTCCATGATTCTCTGATTTAACAGCAGTAGATGTACAAGGAAAGGGGGAGAAATGCTGAAATGGAGCAAACTGAGCATGGCAACCATGTGAGGTCCAGAACTACATCCTGTGCTGGTGGATCTGCATTTAAACAGGTGACTGCACCTTTGGTGGTGGTTTGACCTCCAGCTGCTGCCCCTGAAGGGCCCATCCCAGCAGCCCAGAGCCCAAAGCAGATGCTCAGGGACCACGACCAAGCCCCACTGTACTGATGTCCCCTGCAATGCTGACAGAGGCAGCAGCACAGTCCCATGGGGAAAACCCAAAGCCCCCCCCAGATCCCCTGTCCATCCTTCTCTCCTGCACAGAGGACCTGGCTTATCACCCTGAGACCTTCTTCATCATCCCAGTGAAGAGGGGCCAAACTCTGACCTTCCCAAGTTCCTGGCAAAAGGGCTGAGCTGAGGCTCTGCTCCCTTGGGAGGACAGAGGTGTTTCCATCAGGACAACTCTGGCAATCAGGGAGCAGGTTTGACAGGAATGAGGCACTAAAGGGGACCAGAACAGCACCAGCCAGGGCAGGGGAGCCCTGAGCCAGCAGATCTCCCATCATGATGGGCAATCACAGCCAGGACCAGAAATGCTCCTTATTAACACAGAAATTTATGCTGCCTATAAAGTACATTTGCAGTGACATATTTAGTAACCCAATTAATACTCTGTGACAGACATTTTAGTGTAACTAATTCTGCTCTGTGTGCTCCCTTTAGAGGGATATAAATGGCTCTGTGTTGTGCTATTGATCGCTGTGGCCACGGGATTTCACATCCCACCATCCATCCATGATACACTGGGAAGGTCCTCAGACTTCAAATCCCTCTGCACCTGCCCCTGGGGCGGGAAGGGGGATCCTCAGTTAACAAAAACAGCATTCTGTTGGGATGGGATGGGATGGGATGGGATGGGATGGGATGGGATGGGATGGGATGGGATGGGATGGGATGGGATGGGATGGGTGGTTTCAGCCCAACACCCTGTCCTCTGCAGAACCAACCCCAGTCCACAGGTCTCCAGCCTCTCCCCTGATGCCAAGCAGTGATGGGGGCACCATTTTGTCTAGAACCCATCACCCCTGCAGGGCCTTCCCACACGGAGCAGTGATGGGGCCGTGGTGCTTCATTCCAGCTCAGGAGCAGGGTTGCCATGGAAACTGATACTGTTGATTTTTTTCTGATCTCCAAACCCAGCCCGTGGCATCAGTGCTCCCATCCACAGTGCCTGGTGGGAGCTTCCTCCAACAGCAGCTGATGAGGGGCAGCTATTCCCACTCTTCACCCTACAACCTCCCATTTGCCACAGCAAAGCCCACCCACCCAGCCAAGACCTGAGTGTGAGCACAGCCACGCTGCTCCCATGTGCTTTCAGCTTTCCAAGGCTTCCCAGCAATCCACACAGGTGCATCTCACATCCCACCTCTACTTCTTGTCTTCCAAAACACCCCCTTGGCAAGCATTCGGTCCAGGAGCCTGCAGAGCTGTTCCTGTCCCTGCTCCATGTCCTCAGCCCAACACCAGGTGCTCGGGCAGGAGGGGCAGTAGAGGAGACCAAACGTCCATGAGCATCACTCTGGAAGGAGAGACCCCGGAGACAAGACAGAGGCACTGGAGGGGTGTCAAGGGAAGGGCAGACGTGCTGTGGAAGGAGGACAGAGTGGGTGTGGTGGGGGCTCTGGGCAGGGAGAGGCCAGGAGCCAGCACTGGGGGCTGTGAGAAGGGGGGACACTGCAGAGAGGTGTCTTCAGGCAGAGCAGTCACTGCTTCCCTCCTTTCCTACATCCAGAGGCTGCGTTTTCATTATTCATCCCCCTTCAGGGGAACTATCTCATCCTAATAAAAATGTCAGAAGGAATACACAAATACATCCATACACCAGATGAGGGGTTGCCACAGCACATGAAGAGATGTGGTGATTTATGGCCTCCCGGGCCCCACGGCCCTTCCCCCCGGGCTGTGGTCGTGGTTCCTGCCCCAGGCACGGCATGTGGCTGCAGGGAGGTCAGAGCAGATGGCCACGGTGGCCTTCAGCCTTGAGGCAGGATCCTGGTACCTGGTACCACAGCTCCTGAAGCTCCTGTTTGACTCTAGGCTCTGCTGCATCCCGGTGCCTTTTCTGGCCTTTTCTCCAACATCGTTTTTTCCTGGCTCAGGCCTGGGTTGAATCTCCCAAAGTGTCCATGCTGCAGTAAAGCTCTGCTCTGCAAACCCAGTGATGATTCATGGAAGTGTCCCCATGCATCATCAGCCTTGGCAGCTTTGGGATCACCAAAATTCACTTCAGCATTGGCTCACCAGGGGTGCCCAGAGAAGCTGTGGCTGCCCCTGGATCCCTGGAAGTGTCCAAGACCAGGTTGGATGGGGATCAGAGCAAACCAGTCTAATGGAAGATGTCTCTGCCCATGGCAAGGTTTTGGAAGAAGAGGAGCTTTAAGGTCTCTTCCAACCCAAAGCATTCCATGATCCTATGGTTCTAATTTTGCAAGAGCTGCTGTTTAATTTCCTTAGGAAATTCATGACTCCAGCTCTTTGCTTTTCTCTTCCCTATCCTGTGGAAACCACCTCCTTCCCTGTGGTCAGTGGGCTGCTGCAGCTGGCCAGATGTGCAGCTGTGTGCTGTTTCTCCACAGTTCATGCCTGTCCCTGCACATCCCAGGGTTCTCTTGGCGTGGTGCTGCATCCCAGCTCTGCGTTAGGAGTGTGGCATGAGAGCTGCAGCTCCGTGGGAAGTGCGAGAGCTGCGATTCCCCCGCGATTGCTGGGTGACAGTTCTGATAAATCAACGGCTTTATCACAAACACATGCACTCAGCATTAACTCCACACATGCCCAGCTCTGGGTGCAGAGATTATTATTCACCAGGAAAGGGGCAGGGAGATCCTCAGCAAGTCCCTGTGAGGACCTGCCCGTCCCTGCCCTGGCTCGTGCACATGCACATGTGTGTGTGTGACACCAACACCAATGTGTGATGACACCAACACGGACATACGGGATAAACTCCGTGTGTTTGAGCACCTGCAGACATGGCAGAGACACAGCACACCCCCCTCACACCCAGGGGGCATCGAAGGTGGTGAGGGGCCTTGAGGGGAAGCTGAGAGTACTTGGTCTGTTCAGCCTGTGCCAGGGCCTCACCACCCTCACAGTTTCTTCCCAATATCCCATCTAACCCTGCCCTCTGGCAGTGGGAAGCCATCCCCCCTTGGCACTATCTGCCCATATTAAAGTCCCTCTCCCTCCTTTTTATAAGCCCCTTAAGCTACTGGTAGGCAGCAATGAGGCCTCCCTGAAGCCTTCTCTTCTCCAGTCTGAACAACACCAGTTTTCCCAATACGTCAAAAAAAATAGTTGTTTGGGATGGGGATCTTGAGAGCTCAAAGTTTGGGTTTCCCTGTGGCTTTGGCTGCAAATCTGGTCCTCTCCATCAGGCAGGGATCACCCTTTCTCTGCTCCAATGGAGATGGAGACACCTGGACACTTGGGAAGGTGTCATAGGGTCCTTCATCCCAAGGAGGCCCAGGCTGTGTTGAAAGCAGCACAGTCCCTCAGCGTGTCTGGGATGACTGAACCAAGGAGGGATGTCTCCCCTTGCATCCAGCTCTTCCCAGTGAGCAGTGGCTACAGAGTCTCCTCACTCCTCGTGCCATGGAGTCACCCCAGCAGAGCTTCCCTGTTCCTGGTGGCAGCTCTGGGCTGAGTCCTGGGCTGAGGGTCCCCTGCTCAGGGCAGGACCTACAGCAACAACAATGTTGTGGAGTCTCCCACATCACAGTGGGACCCACCACAACCACAAAGGACCCACCAGGCAGTGGGACACAGCTGCCCCTTCAGTGACCTCCCATTCCCAGCAGCCCTGGGTAGAAGGAGGGCATTTGTGACAGAACTGAGCTCTGAGGGCAGAGGTGGATCCCGTGGGGATCACAGAGAAGCATCTGTTCCCAACCATCAGCTCTGGGGACCAGCAGATCCTTGCAAAAATGAGCTTTTGGAGTGGAGGAGAGGAGGGGAAGTGCCAGCCCTGTGCCTAATGCAGATTGCTTGTACTTGAGTACAGATCATGTCAAAATCAGAGGGGAAAAAGCCTTTGCCAAGCAAACCCTCCAGTACATCTGAGGTCCTTCCTGCTAAATCAATATTGGCAATGCCTGCTCCTCTCCACCTGGGATGGCAAGAGAGAAAATGAGGGGCTGATTTCCTTCTAATATTGCTTTGGATGTCATCTGTTCCTCAGAACAAATATCTCATAATTCGAGGTTTCTGTGAGAACTTCAATTCTGTTGTGAGCAAACCTCCTGCCAGAAAGCCCATATTTCCTTTGCCAGGCTAACACTTATTTCTTGAGTAATATTCCACTGCATTTCCAGGGTCTTCAAAAGTAGAAGGCTTTGTTTTATCCCTGCCTGGAACAAATTGCAATGTCTGTTTGCCAAAGAGTGCCCTTGTACCAAATTGTCCATGCATCTACCTGATTGCACTGTTTTTCAAGCCTGTTTTGCTGCTGACAAAGTGCCTGGTCTGAGCATTGGTGCCACAGGATGGACTCTGGGCCAAAGCCTGGTCCCAGCTGATATTTTTCTCCTGGAGTGTCTCTACTTCTGAGGATGGCAGAGGGGATATAATCTGGGATTTGATGGGCTGTTTACAATTCCTCAGCCCCTGAGTGACAGCAAAGGGCTACACAGCCATGGGAATACACTTTGTGAGATCTTGCCTTGGCTACAAGAGGATTAATGGCAGGGGGAGATTTGCTTTGTCTTAGTGATTTTTGGACAACTTCAGTCAATCGCAGTAAGCCGGGATAATTGCTGTGTGTGGCTCTTCCCCAGATCCCATTAACAGCAACTTTAGCAATTTTTATAAGCAAACAAGGTGAAGATGACCAGTTCTGCTTCTTCTGATGCAGCCACTGGAGCAACAGCAGATGTTGGGGGACATCACACTGCATCAGTACCCTCCCTGCAGTCTGTCAGTGGCTGCTTCTCCCTCCAGACCACCACAGACTCTCCAAAAACCTCTTTGCAGCCATCCCATGCCCACTAAAATGCACGTGTAGCTTTGCTGCCAGTGACTAGAGGGCTGGTAATAAACCATCATCCTTTTTGGAAGGCTTTTTTTTTTTTTTTTTTTGTGCTGGTTTTTTGTTCAAAGCTTCCTGCTCACAGGCTTTTAGGTCCAGAAAGGCAAGTAGAAATGATTAACACAATTTTTAATAAATCCTGATGGGGTCTTTTAGACTGATAGATCACCAGGGGTTGTTTATTACCATGTCTTGTAGCTCATATAACATGTTTTATTACTGTGCTTACAGTTATGTATAAAATGTCTGCAACGAGCCTCACCACGGACTAAATCTTCAGGGACTTGCTGGGAGGTGAAAGCAGACGTTTCACCCTTAATGTTTGGAAATAGAAGGTTTATAATCCATCAGACTCGGTGTTGACCCTCAGTGTGCCATTCTCATGGGGCTGCTCTGTGTGCCCACACCAAGGGCTGCCATCACTCACTTTCCCAGTTCGGAACAACAGTCCCACACCCACTGAGCTGTTTTTTTTTCACAGTGGCCTCCCCGTTTTGCATTGCCTGTGTGTGGTCACTCCCAAAGGCAGGGAGCACCTTCCTGGGGGTGCTGGGGCAGCTCTGGGAGCTGGTTTTGCAGCGAGGTGAGAGGCAGTTGTTCCTTTTTTAGTGTGACTAATGTCAGCACTTGGCAAAAATAGCAGCAGCGCCATCCTGGCTCCCCAGCCCGACGTCTGGAGCTGCTGCTCACGTTGTGCTCACCGAGCAGAGAGAGGGAATTGTACGGCAGGGCTGAGACATGAATTCAACTTCTATTTTTTATGCCACGGCTCCAGCGAGAGACTGCAGCTAAAACAGCCACCGAGGCAATTAATTACCAGTGTCTGTCACCCGGTGCAGGACCAGAAGGGGAGACAAAACAAGGCAGAATGTGCCGCATTCCCCACTGCTGGGGGGAGAGGACTGATGTGTGCTCGGGCTGACACGCTCCGGCATCACAGAGCCTTTGTTCACGCGGGCTTAAGAGGCAGCCAGGCTGGGCTAGACAGTCAAAAGGAAAGGGAAAGAGCTCATAAAGGCTCTGCAGGCTGCTCATCTCCCAGGATCCCTGGGGTGCCGATGCTGGTGCTCCCCAGGAGTCCAGCAATGGGAGCATCCATGTGATATTGGGGCTCTGCCGTGCCACCCATCCCAGGTCACAGCATCACACTGAGCAAGGGTCAGGGGACTGCAACCTCTGGTTGGTTCTGATGGCAAGATTTGGAGAAAAGGCCATCAAAAGCTGTAAAACATGGAGTCAGAGCCGCCAGGTGTGACAGGGAAGATGGTTCTGAATTTTGTACATGTTTCATTAACTTTGCAGGCTCTTCCATTAAAGCACTGAGCAAGCCTGCAAGACTTTGTATAAATTTTGCATATTTTTCTGACTATAAACTCAGTTTCTGGCTTGCCAGCATTGTAAGCCACCCATTTCCCTCAGAAGCAGTGCACACCTCACTGGGCAGGCTGGTTCACTTCCAGGGTGCTTTTGGATTCAGCAGGAGTTAAACCAGGCCAAGTGTTTAAGAAAAATAAACAGCAGAGAAGTATTAAAAATCCTAAAAACATGCTTGTATTCCTAGAGACACAGAATGCTTTGGGTCGGAAGGGACTTTAAAAATCATCCAGTCCCACCTTCTGCCACGGGCAGGGACACCTTCCACCAGCCCAGGCTGCTCCAAGCCCCGTCCAACCTGGCCTTGGACACTTCCAGGGATCCAGGAGCAGCCACAGCTTCTCTGGCCAACCAGTGTCAGGGCCTCCCCACCCTCACAGGAAAGAATTCCTTCCCAATATCCGATCTAATCCTGCCCTCTGGCAGTGAGAAGCCATTCCCCCTTGTCCTGGCACTCCGTGCTCTGGTCTGAAGTCCTTCTCCAGCTCTCTTGGAGCCCCTTAAGCCCTGGAAGGAGCTCTCAGGTCTCCCCTGAGCCTCCTTCTTCCACTGCTGTAACAAAGCACCTTTGAGTGACTGAAGCCAAAGCCCCAGACTCCTCCTTTGAAGGCAGCTTATCCATGGGGGGAGTTAAACCAGAGTTTCCCCCCTTCCCAAGCTGGTGCTTGGATGATGGCTGCTGGGCTGCCTGATCCTCACAGGGAAGGCAGAAAAGAGAGGAGAAGGGAAGATTAAAGCCTGTGGCGCTGCCCATATTAACTATGAGACGTGTGACAGATGTTTCTGGATCCCTGGGTGGTTTCCTGACCATCCAGAGCCTGAGAGCCCAGATGCTCAGAGCACTCAGTGCTGACACGTCACAGGACATGCCTGCCCTGAGTTTATTCACTGCATCAACTTCAGGAGGGAAAATCTTGTCGAGTTTTTAAATAATAGCAATTTCGTATGCAGTTGACTATTTCTGCCCTGTATGAGGCAATATAAACTCTATCTCATTTATCAATTAGCATTTATAAAGTCCTTATCACCATGGAATCAAAACACTGTAAATGGATTAAAAAATAAGCAGGCTGCCTGGGGGAGTCAGTAACTTCATCTCCTCTGGATTTTGCAAAGCAGTGTGATCTCATCGGGGTGACAGGGACAGGCACAATTTTTAGATATTTCCCAAAATTTGAGAAAGGAGTGATTGCAAATAATTAGAGTAATTATTCTGGAATTAAGAGGCTCTTTATTCTGGACCTGGAGATTTGTATGGGGAGCTATTCTGGAAGAGCTATCCTGGAAGAATTCATTCTCTGCTGGTTCTGCTTCTGATTTACACTAAATAATTTGAACAGCCTCACCTCCATTTCAGCCCAGCATTGTGGAGCCATTTGTATCCATGCAAAGTGTCCATGGAGTGATGCCAAAGCAGGATGCTGGTGTTTCCTGCCACTTTAAAGTAACTGATTGCAGCAAAATGAAGGTCCTGCTGTCACCAGGAGGAGCAGGAGATGTCCCCATGTGCTCAGTAACTTCAGGCTAAGGAGAAGCATTTACTCCAAAGCTGTCTGACCATGGGCTGCATCCTCATTCCAACAGTGGGAAGGAGAAATGGGCATCAGGACACTTTGCTGCCAGGATTAGTAAGGTCTGTTTTAACCCAGGGTGTGGGTACGACAAGGCCACTTTAGGGTTGCAGCTCAAGAGAAACAACTGGAAACCAGGATGCTGCTTTCCCATCTTTAGCTGGACATGACTTGGCAATGTGTGCTCACAGCCCAGAAAGCCAAATGGACCCTGGGCTGATCCCCCAGCGTGGGCAGCAGGGCAGGGGGGATTCTGCCCCTCTGCCCCTCAGGGGAGACCCCCCTGCAGAGCTGCTCCAGCCCTGGGAACAGCACAGCAAGGACATGGAGCTGCTGCAGAGAGTCCAGAGGAGGCACCAAGATGGGCAGAGGCTGGAGCAGCTCTGCTGGGAGGAAAGGCTGGGACAG
>NW_020956471.1:132063-133686 GCF_003031625.1 Empidonax traillii
AAGATTTGGGGAGCAGTCCAGGTGCAACTGGGCTGTTGGCACCAGGATTATCAGGCACTAAATTAATGATCCAGCAGCTTGCTCATCCTCTCCACCATGCAAGAGCAGTAATTCTGATTATTTTTCATCTATTGCTCAGGGTCAAGCAAAGACCAAGAATTGTACAGCTGAACTCTGCCCTGGACAAGTGACCCTCCACAGTGGGACACTCGTTTCCTGTGCTGACAAAGTGCCCCACAATGTCACCTCAAACCACCAGCAGGAGAAAAAGCATAATGAGACTCTACACAAGACATATTACTATGCCAGGGATGCGTTAAAATAAGAATATTCATGAGAAGCCATTTGTTTATCCAAGTAGCCTTGAGCATTCATCAGTGAAGGGATGGACCTGCAGTAGCCAAGGAGTCAATATTTGTCCAGTGGCAGCCGAGCGGAAACGGCCGTTTTGGACATCAGAGCAGTCATCAGGCTTTGATTCCAGAGAAATCTCTATGGTTCCCTGCTGGGGTGTAAAAAAACCCCACTTTGGTAAATAGTGAATGTCACGCCAAGGACACAGGGCCCAGGAGCTAAGAGGCTATTCTGGTTATGTTTACACACTGAGCATTTTCATGCTAAATTGGCTCTGGGCTGCAGGTGCCAGCTGAAAATCACCATGGCCATGTGATGCTAATTGCTTACGCAGAGCAGGAGCATGCTGCTGCTTTAAATTTGCTTTAAAGACGTGGAAGGGTTCACCACATGCTGGGCCAAACACTGTGTCCACACCAGAGTGCTCTTTAATCTCCCTGTTATCCCATCAGCTCCTCCACCAGCCTGTTCTGCCCGCTGGGTGCACCAGGCTTGATGTCTCCATTCTCTCCTAGACATGGGCTGGACACTCTGTGCTTGGCTTCTCTCCTCTGAGGCTCTTTTCCTCCTGTTTGCAGCGGGTTTGCATCAGCTTTCTGAGCACAATGACTTTGTCTTGGATGCTCACCCTGGGATTAACTTTTCCTGCCTTGCTCCACACCATCACCAGACCCACTGCTCATCATCCAAACCCACAGCAAGGCACCACAGCAGAGCCAGGCTTCCCTGGAGCAGTTTTTCTTGCTCAAAAAGCATCAGTAGGCAGGAGCAAACCCAGCCAGCTGAGGAGATGGGCACGAATCACCACCTGGAAAGCTGTTCTGCAGTGGCACAGGGGCAGGGGCACGTAGGGGAGCACAGCAGGGATGAGCAGGTCGTGGGCTGTAAAGGGGCTGTAGCACAGCTGCTGTGCTGGGGGGCAGGAGCAGGGGAGGACACCAGGAAATAGCTGAGAGCACTTGCAAAATCCAGTGCTCCTGCTGGGAAGCCTCAACAGCTGCCAGCACTGCTGCCTCTGCCCCTGCCCCACATCCACACACATCACACAATCCCAGAATCCCAGAATATGCTGAGCTGGAGGGGACCCACAAGGATCATCCAGTCCAACCCTCAGCCCTGCACAGGCCCAGCCCCAAGAGTCACCCCCTGTGCCCCAGAGGATCAGCCAAAGCCTCCTGCAGCTCTGGCAGCCTTGGGGCTGTGCCCACTGCCCTGGGGAGCCTGTTCAGTGCCAACCACCCTCTGGGGGAAGAACCTTTGGCTGAGATC
>NW_020956471.1:134778-138342 GCF_003031625.1 Empidonax traillii
TCAGGTCACTCAGCTCCTCTGTGAGACACCTCTGCTCCTGTGCCCACACTGAGGCAAGAAATCAGGGTCCTGCTGCAGAGCAGCCCCACCCATGGTCCCTGTGCCTCCCCTGCTGAGGCAGCAGCACCACCCAGGTGCTCAGCACTGAACCCCAGGGTGCAGGAGCCACAGCAGTTGCCAGGGCCACCTCATGGTGGGCACTGATGAAACCACGGTCTGCATCCAACCACGATGGCACAAGAGCAGCCAGTGCTGAAGGAAGACCCAGCGTCACAGCAGAGCCACACAGAGTCCCAGGGAGGTGGGGAAGGACAGGGGGTGGGAGCACAGCCCTGCTCCCTGCTGGGGAGGGTCTGTGCACAGAGGTTCTGATCCTTGCTGGCCAGCAAGGAGGCAATTCTCAAGCAGATTATCATTATTTCCCAATTAGCACAAATGAGCTGCTGTTCCAGGCAGCAAAGAAAGAGGTTGTCCAGGTCAAAAGCTGTTGCTCAGCTGGGTGATGCAAGAGCAGCACATCCTTCCCCTTAGCCTGGATGAGGAGCAGCAGATCACAGGTTTGTGAAGTGTTTCCTCAAAAACTGTCCTAAGAGGCAGCATCACTTGGTGGCTGGACAGTCTGTGCCTGGCAACAAATGCTGGGAAAAGAGAAAACAACCCAGCAACACACTGCCACGTCCTGCACTTCCACTGTGACCCTACAAGCACAGCTTACATTGACACTAATCCTTTGCAAAAGGTGACCCAGCAATAACCACGGGGCTGGGGAGCTCTGAGCAGCGAAACACAGCTCTGGCAGACTGATGGAGGAACTATTAGAGGCACAAAGACCTGCTCGGTCACACTGGGAGCTGGAGGGAACGTTTTTGCCTCCCCTCCTGATGGTTTTGCTGCTGGTTCTGAGCTCTCGCAGTGGAGCCCAGGTTCCAGCCAGCTCTCATTTTCTTCCCCTCTGTCCTGTCACTGGCAAGCAAATGCTGTCAGCTGAGGTGTGTGCGTGGCTGGCATGTGCAAAGAGCCTCCCTGGCTCGGGCTGGGTGTGCTGGGTCCTGCTCTCCAGGCTGGCTGCACACCCAGCTCCCAGCACTGTGCTCCAGCCCTCCTTCCCTCGGCAGGCTTCTCTCTCTCACACTGGCCTGGAGGCTTCAGTTCTCTCTTATCTGCCACAATTATCTTGGCAGACCTGATTCATCTCCACTGCCTGCAGTTCTGGCTCCTCTGGGAGCAGCATCAGGGATACCCGGTGACAAACAGCCTCCTTAAGGCAAAGTGTGATTTTGAACAAAAAAATACAGTAGCACTTGGGAAACAAAAATCATAAACCAAACAGCCACTCCTCCATGCCCTGAAACTGAAACCACTCTGCACATGTGCTGCTCTCCTTCCCAAGCCACTGCTGGAACTGGGCTCTCAGGCTCCGTGTCTACATGGGGAGGGGCCCTGAGGCAGCAAAGGTGGGGTGTGATGGGCCCAGGACCAGGGAAGGGAGCTGCTCTGCATGGAGAGGAGGTGCACCCAGTGCCAAATATCCTTGCCAGGCTGAGTAAGAGGGTGGCACCAGCTGATACTGAAATCACAGAATCATAGTTTGGGCTGGAAGGGACATTGAAGCTTGTCTCATTCCACCCCTTACCATGGGCAGGGACACTTTCCACCAGCCCAGGTTGCTCCAAGCCCCGTCCAACCTGGCCTTGGACACTTCCAGGGATCCAGGGGCAGCCACAGCTTCTCTGGGTAACAATGAAATGAGAGGCTGCATCTCCAAGTACGAATCCCGACTCAGTGTCCCTCCCTGGCAATGGTCAGGGGCAGTCATATGCAGCATCAATGGGTTTGGAGGGTCACTCTGTGCTTTTCCTATCCTGATGGAAGGCAGAACCTCCTTCTGATGACTTACCAGGCGCCTACTTTGCTCCGTGTGGAGAAAAGCATGTGTGAATCCACCAGGCTCCTCCTCAGGAGCAGCCTGGGGGGAAAACACACACCAAACTCAATGGAGACTGCATTTACTTTGCAAAGCCTGGACTGGACCCCAGGGCTTGCACCATTTAATGCTCGAGAAACCCCATCCTTTGCAGGGTCAGTAGTTTCCACGCTCGAGTTTCACTCCGTGGGTCCTCTGAGTCCCTGTGCTACCTCCTGGATTTAGTACTGGAGAAGCTCTCTGGACCCAGCTGAAGGATAGTAATTGAATAACATGCAACATTACACTCTTAGGTTTCATTCATTTTCACACTTATAGGATCTGTAAAATCTAAAACGAGGTATCACCTTCAAACTGTCATCCTGCCCAGCAACAACAAATTTCAACAAAAAGGTAGGATATTTCAAATCAAAACCTGTGAATTAACTCAAACAACCTCATTCAGGATTTTATTCACATTTCAGGGTACAGCTCCTACAGTAAATTAATAAGACATAAGCTTGCAATATTCTCAATGGCTTGATATGGCAGCATTTTTCATTTCAATTAGGAAGAATGGCACAATTAGATTCCTCAGCCTTGGCTGGAAAGGAAACACTTTATTTCCTCAGGGTGAAGGTCTTACCAGCATTCACATCTTTGGGGTCTTCTGCCAGGTGAGCCCTTAAGCAAACTGGTGGAAGCTGCTGGCACCAGGGAAAGGATGTATTCATGTATTTTCCAAAGAATCCCCTCTGCCCTGGCAGAGAGAGAGGAATCACACCTGGCACAGTGATGTTATTCTTCCTTTCCCAGCTTGCTGAGGTTCCTCCTTGCAGGTGCATTCCAGGCCTGAGGAAGGTGGAGGAGCTGCTCTGGGAGGTCACACTGTTTTTACCCTTTCTCTGCATTAACCACCAGATTCCTCTCCAAAAATTTGGATGAGCCTGCTCTGGGACCAGGACAATTTTTGGCATCTGAGACCAGCGGTGCAGCACCTTCAAGGGCCAAAATCAAGGCCAAGAAAACATTCTTTTCCAAATTGTTTTCTTTCAACCCTCATATGAGGATCTACCCTGGCCCCCACTTTGGTTCTCATGTGGCACATGAGGCTGAATCTCAGCCCTTCTCCTGTCTGGATTTGCTGCCTTGTCCCTGTTCTCTCCCTGTTCATTTGCTGTATGTGAGGTCCCGTGGACTTGTCAGAAACTCACTGTGGGATTGTGGGAACATGGGGAGGAACGTGGGTGTCATAGGAAGAGCAGGTCAGAACAGTTTCCCCAAGTAGGGAGGGAGGGCAGCAGGGGAAGGAGGCACCAGCCAGAGCTGCAGATAAAAAGCTTCCGACTCATTTCCTCTTTTTCACAGAAATGTCATAGTCTATCTTTGCTTGTAGTGCAACTGCATCTTGTAGGACACTTTCAAGCTGGATCCTTTGAACTTCGTTAATCTCAAGCAACATTTGCTCAAGAGAATTCAGACTTCTCTCAGGTCTGCAATGGTTTTGGCCATAAATGATGTAGAGAGGAGCTTATGGAACTTGCAAGTCACAGAAAAAAAATCACGATTATCAAAAAATCCCTCCTCCGGTTCAAGAAGTTCAGTGCTTGGCAGTTGGAGCTCACAAATTTAACAGGAAATAAAGCAGAGCTTTAGATTTA
>NW_020956471.1:141099-145594 GCF_003031625.1 Empidonax traillii
ACCCTGAGCCTGCCCTGACACAGCTCCAGCCATTCCCTGGGGGCTGTCCCTGCTCCCCCCAGAGCAGAGCTCAGTGTCTAATCTGCCTCCTCCCAGTCTCAAAAAAATCCTAAAAAAATACATTTTCACTTGACCACAGCTCCTGGATTCGAGTTTCTGAATCCTTGCACTGCAGTTTTGGGTCTGTTCAAGTGGTTGAATAGTGTCTCAGACACTGGGACAGGGAAAGTTCTGGGATCAAAACAGACCATGGAAAACCACAAGCCTGCTCTTTCCATCCAAGCCTCTCTAACCAGCAGTCAGGCAGCAACAACCTCACCCTGTTTTTCACATTTACCCACAAAGATACACAGGCAAACAGATTAGGAAGTCAAAAGTGGGGCATTTTACAGTCAAATTTGATTCAATCAAGCAAACAAATTAAAAGTAGTTCTTGGGCTAAATTAGTCAGCCATTATTTCTGCCTCTGATGGTGACCATCGGGAACAGAGAGGAGCTTTGGGAATGGCCTCTCCAAGAGCCATTGCTCCAGCTGGATTTTCCATTTCCCGGTGCCTAAATAATGCTCTGGAATGCTTTAGAGGAGCAGCTCAGCAGCACAGCTAAAGCTTTCTCAAAACATCAAAGAGCCAGAACAGTAAAACCCATCAAAATTTTACTAATCAAAACTACATGTAATTGTCAAGCGAAGGCAGATAACAGAACTCGGGCAGTCTCTGTGAACCCACAGCTTCACTCAGACTTAGCAATTAAGCATCAGCTGCTGCCGTCAGAGCAGTTTCCAGGCTGTGGGGTAAAAGTCGCAGCTCTCCAGCACCAATTAGCAGCTAATGAACATCAGCAATCCCCCTGGTGAAGGGAACTCGAGACAAAACTGGGACCAAAATACCACCCACGCTCTGTGCCACCACAAACTGGCACCTCTGCTGCAGGAGGAGGCTCCGGGTCCCTGCCCCGGGTGCTGGGGGAGCCACCACGGCCGGGGAGCCCACAGAGTTAAACCCGGCTGGAGGAGGAAAGGCTGGGTTTGAAGTGTTGCTGTTCCCAGGTCAGTCAGCTGCAGGAGGGAGGCAGGGAGCCAGCCTAGAATAATTTCAGCGGCGCTGCCATTACATGTGAAATCACAGCCTGAAAGGAAGTCAGTCAATTTAAACCCATTCCTGAAGGGGAATAATTAAACACTCCAAAGATGTGGGAGAATTTTAAGCAGTCAGCAAGGATTTAAAGACAACATATCATTCCTACTCAGAATAATAATAATAAAAAAAGATAAAATGTAGGCAGGCAAAGCAGACTTTGCTGACTGAAGGGAGATACATCAAGAGAAGGCTCAGTCAATCAAAACAGGCTCACCTTGCAGATTGAAGAGATTGAAATGCTGAAGAAAGGCCTGTGGTTTCGTGGTCCAGCTCAACAATAGTGGTGTATAACCTGGAACAGGAAATTCTAAGCATAACTCCAGAAGTGGGTGGAATGACCCTTAGGAAAAGAAAGGGGCACAAAGCCAAGAGGTTTCCCAGGGAATTGCTCCATGGGAGGTGTGTCTGGTGGCAAGTCTTGTTGATACAGGAAAACCCAAGACCTGTGCAGGACCATCTCATGCAAGGACAGTCTGCAGCTGAGGCAAGAAAAGCTGCTCACGTGGAAGCAGGGTAAGAAGGTTTCCAAGCCTAAGAAAACCCTTGAGACTCCTGGTTTTGGTGAACTACAAAGGGAATTTCAGATCCGTCCTGGGCTGCCAGATGGGAAAATTCACGAGGATGCAAAGCACCAAACACCCTCATTTACAAGTTGATCTGGATCAAGGAGAAAAGATATCTCTAAGTACACACTGGAGGCATCTTCAAAGTACCCCACCATTCAATATTTTCATTATCACAGAATCACAGACTGGTTTGGGTTGGAAGGGACCTCAAAGATCATCTCATTCCACGCTCCTACCACAGGCAGGGACACCTTCCACCAGCCCAGGTTGCTCCAAGCCCCGTCCAACCTGGCCTTGGACACTTCCAGGGATCTAGGGGCAGCCACAACTTCTCTGGACAACCTGTGCCAGGGCCTCCCCACCTCCACAGCCAAGAATTCTCCTCAGTATCCCATTTAATCCTATTCTCTTTCATTAGCCGTTTTCAGAGGACTGATCAGCCTGACTACATCATTACCCACAGCTGTGGAGCACAGGAGTGCTTGCAGGGAGAGGAGACAAGCCAGAGGTCCCAAGTGAAAATGAGAATAAAACAGTCAGCAGCTCCAGCATTCCAAAGGATTTCTGTGTGCAATATGGATTATAGAAAGGTGCCTCTTTGAGCATTATTCAGTGGCAAGAGTTCAATCTTACAACTACTGTGAAGGATAGATCCAAGACTCCAAAGGTATCTAAAAACTTATCTCAGCACAAGGCACTATAACCTGTAAAGAAGAAATCACTGAAAACAAGCAAATCTGTACCTTTATGGGATCAAAGCTCTGCGTAAGCTTTTTTTTAAGGTAATTAATATATTTGGGCATCTGGTCACATCTGACACAGCAGATAAAGTGCTGGACTCTGGGAGAACCAAAACTATTATGTGGAGTGACCAGAAAGGCAAATCACCATGACTGGAGCTTTACACCCCAAACAGGTGTTGACCCAGATAGAAATGAGGAAATGGCTGGAAATATCAAAGGTTTTGTGCTCAGGGAACTTTTGCTCTTTCAGAATCTCTCAAAGCACCACAGAACTGTTAAAACTGGTGAATAAGTGAGAATTCTTGGAAAAGGCATGAAGGAAAGAAATTATGCAAATGTGCAGATCACTGCAGAAGATAGAAACAAAGATCTTGTGGGAGGATGGGAGGAAGGAGCATGAACTCTTAAGAAAGTCAATGACTTTTCCTTCAGAGGGGTAAAAGCAATCTATTAGAAGATCACACACACAAAAATAAACACATCAGGCATTTCTTGTTGATGGGGAATGAACATCTCTCAAGAGCTAAAAAAAATATCTCCAGGCATCACCCGTTTCAGAATGCCTTCAGAAAGAACATGAAGCTGAAATGGTAAAAAAGAGGCAGCATTTTTGCAGGCAGTCTAAGGACATGGTCCAAGACACATCAGCATTTACTGATTCTTCAAGAACTCTGAAGTTTTCTGTCATATTGGAACATCTTGACCTCGCTGATCTCCAGCTCACATTCAAAGGTAGTCAAATCAAAGGCAATGACAGCCCTCAATGAGACTGTGACATGACTAGTAGCAATTATTGGAATCACAGGGTTCAGTGATCCAGTCTACCCAGAAAGCTCAGCTCAGCTTAGCCCGTGAAGCCATGAGGGAAGGGCTGAAGAAAGCCTTTCCCGCCTCCCTCCCCTCCAGTGAGCAGCATGAATTTTTCCTTGAAGGAGAATCACTGCAAGGCTGCCCAGGGTCCTTCAGCTGCTCAGCAGTGGCATCCCAGCCCTGCTGCTGCTCTTTGATGCTCCCTCACAGAACCTCCATTCACTTGCAGCAGTCTGAGCATCACAAACAGCCTGGCAAGGTCACCACCGGACAGTGGGGCAAACCTGGAGTGAGGGCTCCTCACAGCAGCTGGAAAGCACTGCAGCTTTCAGTACAGATATTGATCTGACATGAACCCACTGGGCCAGCCAAATTTGTTCAAGAGCTTTTGATGGCCTAACAAAAAACTGCTGATGGGTTCCAGGCTGGCCTGGTCTCTTCTGCCTGTGGCATTCCATGCTGGATGTGGATTCCATACAGCCACCATAAAGTCCTGAGCCTGCTGTAAGGGCTGGGCTGTGTCTGCTGGTTCCAGCTGCAGTTTGCACACAGAGGTGTTCCAGCAATGCAGAGCTTTGGGCTGAGGTGACAGAAGATGGTCAGGCTCTACTTGTATTGGCTCACAGCAAATGCAAGACATAACTCTGGTGAGACCAGAACGTCTGGTGAAGGTGCTGCAGCACGTGAGTACCTTCAGAGAATTAGGAAAAGGCCTGGGTTGGAAGGGACCTTAAAGATCATCCAGTCCCACCCCCTGCCGTGGGCAGGGACACCTTCCACCAGCCCAGGTTGCTCCCAGCCCCATCCAACCTGGCCTTGGACACTTCCAGGGATCCAGGGGCAGCCACAGCTTCTCTGGGCAACCTGTGCCAGGGCCTGCCCACCCTCACAGCCAACAATTCCTTCCCAATATCCCATCTAGCCCTGCCCTCTGGCAGTGAGAAGCCATTCCCCCTTGTCCTGTCCCTTCAGACCCTTGTCAAGAGTCTCTCTCCATCTTTCCTGTCGGCTCCTTCAGGCACTGGGAGGCCACAATCAGGTCACCCCAAAGCTTCTCCTCTCCAGGCTGAGCAATCCCAGCTGTCCCAGCCTTTCCTCCCAGCAGAGCTGCTCCAGCCTCTGCCCATCTTGGTGCCTCCTCTGGACTCTCTGCAGCAGCTCCATGTCCTTGCTGTGCTGTTCCCAGGGCTGGAGCAGCTCTGCAGGGGGGTCTCCCCTGAGGGGCAGAGGGGCAGAA
>NW_020956471.1:147836-180781 GCF_003031625.1 Empidonax traillii
CAAAAGCAGGAGCCTGGACCTGGGCTTCTGCTCCAAAGCAGCACTCATGAGTGTAATTCCTCAGGAGCTTTTACTGTGCTTGTTAGCAGGAGCTAATACCCATGTTAATGCTATTGTTCCTGTGCCCTAGAGCCAGCATGGCTACGGCAGCAGACATTGCAATCACTCCTTCATTTGGTTGTGGAGGCATGTCTGCTGTTTCACTTAATAACCTCAGACTTGGCCTTAATTCAACACAGCCAGGTTGATCAAGCTTTTGACGCCGTCTCCCCTCAGCATTCTCATTTGGAAGCTAGGGAAGTACTGGCTGGATGAAAGGGCTATTAGATGGCTTGAAAATTGGCTGGGCCGCTCAGCTCAAAGCGTGGTAATCAATGGCTCAACATCTGGTTGGCAGCCAGTAATAAGCAGAGTGCCTCGGGGGTCAATACTGGGGCTGATATTGTTCAATATCTTCATCAGCTACCTGGCTGATGAGCCAGAGAGCACCCTCAGCAAATTTGTGGGCCCTACTAAATGAGAGAGGATGATTGACACAGCAAACAGGAGAGCTCCAGTCCAGGGGGACCTTGAGAAACCTGAACGTGGGGCCAACAGAAACTCCACGGAGTTCAACAAGAAGTGCAAAGTTGTGTGGATTGTCATCATGCCTGGCACCAGGCCAGGCTGGGACTGAGGGGCTGCCAGGGCAAACAAGCCTGCAGCACGCTCCTGCTGAATAATGCACAGCTCATCCTGCCTGTGGTAAACGGGGCCAGGAGGCTGCAAGGAGTCACCACTCCCTCACTCGGTGCTGGGGGAGGTCACACCTCGTGCCACGACCACTTTTGGGCCCCCATGTTCAAGAATCACATGGGAAAAGCAGAGATGAGCCAACAGAGGCCATTCAGATGATTGGCTTATGAAATACAATCCATGTAGTCCAAATGCTTTTCTTTCCCACATCCTTTCCTTTCCTTTCCATAAGGAAAGGCTGAGGGACACAGGCCAGGCATGAGCAGGCTCAGGGGTGATCTATCTGCATCCTGCACACACCTGAAGGGCAGGCAGGAAGATGGAGACACTTCCCAGAGGTGTCAGATGATACTGGACATTGCAGCCTGGAGGCACACGCTGGGCCTTGGACAATCCACATCCCCAGGAAGGTGCTGAGCTCAGAGGGATGGTGGGAACTCCCTCCAGAGGCTTCCAAGACTTGGGTGGGCAACACCCTGACCTGATCTGGTGTGAGCAGTGGTCCTGCTCCAAGCAGTCAGAGATTCCTTCTCACCAAAACCTCCACAGCTACTCAGTTAAAGTGTAAATTTCTGAGTTTTTACATAAAGGTGGAACATTATTGTGTGGACACCTGAGAACATGGGAGTACCCTCTTGCAGTGCACCATGCTCACACATCATCTCAGCTTTCAAAAGTACAGTCAGCTTTCTGCTCGTAATCCTCACCTAAGTGTCCTCTACCAGCCCTTCTGCCAGAAATTGGGAGAGTAATATGCTGTAATCACATAATTCCTGTCAGTAAAAGTAAACAAGAATGGCTGAGTGATTTCCAAACATACACTAATGGCCAAAGTAGGGAAAAAAAATTCTCCGGTTTCACTTCTCCTCAAATTTTTCTTCAGCCAGTTTTTTGCTGCTCATATTTATTGTAGGTTTTCTCCTCATTTTTAGGTTTATTTACCCGGAGCTAATGAATAACACTGTGAACATATGCTATAAACCACCATTAAGATGAAAATTGGAGAAAAGAAAATTACTTTGGTGTGAGAGCTGAGAGGATGTATAACTATTAAATGCCCAGCACAGATATTTGAAGGCTTCTCAGGAGAGGTCTCTTGAGATTTCTTGGTTAAATAAAATGAGGTATTCCATAGGAATTCTCTCTGCAAAGTTATACTAATTTTTCTAGCACTCTGATGCAGATGCTGCTCAGAAAAAAGAGTCAACTATGGACTTTTTCCACGTTGAAGTCTTTGAATCTCATTTTTCCTGATTATCACAGCTGTTAAAGGCAGCAGGGTAAGCAGTACCAGCAGATGATACCTTCTCCACTGATTTTAATGGGGGCTTTGACCATCTTTCAGCAAACTCGTGCATGCAAATACACAGATGTGGAAAACATTTGGGGAGAATTTCACACAACACGAGCACAAAACTTGCTGAAAACTTGGGTTTTCAGAGGAGCTGTGAAAGACTCTCTGTCAGAATGAAAGACACCAAGGAGGCTTTTCCAAAGCACATCTGTCCAATGTTATTCAATTTTTCATTAGTGACCTGGCTGCTGCCCTGTAGAGGATGCTCATTAAATTGGCTGGTTTAGCCTGGAAGGAGCTACAAACATCTTGAAGGTTGGGATTAGAGCCCAAAATAAGTCTGAGAAGGATGCTTTTTTTATGAAAATGTCACTATCCAACAGGATAAGTGAAATATTCTCCTTTGTGCTTGCTTAGATTGCCCTCCCCCCTAAACAAAGGCTGACTAATGGAAGTACAAGCAGGAGCTGAAGTCCATTTCAGCAAACATCTGTTGACTTCCAACAGACCTTGAGAACCTGGTGGCCATAAAGGAAAAAAGAACGTGCAGGAGACAGGCAGGGAAAGCTAATCAGCTGCAACCAGCTCCTGAGCCTGCCAGCTCTGGAGACAGTCAGGGAAAATGTTCCAATCCAGGCTCAGGCATTTGAAAGAATACAAAACACCACGGAGACCAGGGACTGGGAACACCAGGAGCAGCTGGAGCTGCACATTAACTCTGGGAGCAGAGGTGAGGCTGCCACCAGCCCTTTGGAAAACACCACGAGGAAGCAGCCAAGCACCAGCAGCACATGTCAGCAGAGGTGAGGGTGGAGTGCTTGCCCTCAGAACTCAATCATCCTGGCATCAACAGCTTCTGGAGGACACCTGGAGGCCTCTGGGCACAGATCGGGCTTATGTACATGTAACATTTTGATAAAAGACCTGAAGGGAGTCCCCAGACATGAGTCCTTTGCCTCCCTTCAGAAGTGCAGCACTTTTGAGCACACAGAAACCTCTCCTGACAAACCAGAGGCATTTACTGCTTTTAGGTGGTGAGGTCTGAGCTGGCCTCAGAAGGAGTTTTAGTTTTCCTGGTGGGGATAAGCAGTGAAATCTCTGAGGCTTGAAAGGACAGGCTGCACTTTTGCCTGTTGAATTCAGAATGTATTTTGGTATGATCTCAACTATTGATTGGTTTCTTCAGCCTAATATTGCTGCTCGTGATCCTGGAGCCACATCAGTCACGGAACAACAAGCGCCTTTTAAACAGAGCTGCATCTTCTGTCACTGGAACTGAGGCACAGGAGCTGGCAGAGGGGAGAGTCCCAACAACTGGCATGTGATTCAGGTTTTCTTGGGATGCCAGGTGGCAAAGTACAGAAAGTTAAATGTGTTTGACAGCTACAGAGGAGCTAAATGGAAGAATATCTTTTTGGAGCAACCAATAAAATAAAAGAGAAAGTAACTCAATCCAGTGAAAGCATCTGACAGCACCCTCAGGGGGATCAGCAGCCCTGAGCTTGAGCCTGTGTGAAGTCCAGTGACTGACCTTCAGAAAGTCAGGGACAGCACCACAGAGCAGAGAGGCTTTCAGGAGCCTCCACTGCAGCCCCTCCACTTGCTGGGGCTGCTGAGGTAACAGGATTTGAAGTTGTCCCTTCCCAGGTCACTGTTCCACCACACAAACCATGTATTTGTCCCTGTGAGTCCTCTCCTTTCCTGCATCCAATAGATACCCATGTTCCCAGCCCACCTCCCAGTGCCTGGGGCACTGGCACTTGTCTGCCTCAGTGCCTCGATGTTTCCAGCCCTTCCCTGGAAGGGAAATCAGCTCAGCTGATTTTTGCCTTTCAGAACACGTTCTCAGGCCACCTCTGGCTTTGTTTATTGCAGTGAGAGTCAAGTCCAAGGATAGAACAAGTGACTGTGAAACCTTCTGTGTTTACAGAGATGCCAGAGCTTTCAAACAGCAAACCCAATTTCAGACATCTCTGCAGTCTCATTTGCTTTATGTCCAGCTATGATGACTGTAGTACCAGCTGTTTGTGTTTCAAAGTTTATTTCTGCCAGCATTGTTTCCTTGTCTTTTTCCTCAAGCAATACCATAAAAAGCTTTAGTTTCATTTTCTCCCTTTCATCCTTGCATTAGCTCTGTAAACAGACTCCTTGCTTCCTACTCAAGTAAACTCTTTGTCTAGAAACCTCAGCTGTCTGGGACCAGCATTTTGTTTTCTCTGGTCACAGTTGCTGCTTTGTTTGTTCATTAAAGATACTCTGCTCTCTGCTGTGATCCCACATCACTTTCTTCTTCACCAGCAGGGTCCTAGACTTAATGACTGGGGAGTTTTCCCTCAAGGCTGAACAGCAGAGTCATGAAAAGCATCCAGCTCAAGAGGTGCTTGTACCTGGAGAGGCATTCAGGAGTGCAGGGCTGGCTGCTCAGGCAGCTCTGAATGGCCAAATGATAAATAATTTCTTGGTTTACTCTCAGTGATGGGGAACTCAGTTTTCCCTCAGAGCTCCCGTCCCAGCTTCCACATCTCATACCACTTCTCTGCTTTGCCTCAAAACATCTTGTGCTCCTCTTGAACCAGAGAATGGTTTGGGTTGGAATGGACCTGAAAGACTATCAAGTCCAATCTCCCTGCCATGGACAGGGACACCTTCCACTAGACCAGGTTGCTCCAACCTGGCCTTGGACACTTCCAGGGATCCAGGGGCAGCCACAGCTGCTCTGCCCAACCTATGCCAGGGCCTCCCCACCCTCACAGGGAACAGTTTCTTTCCAATATCCCATCTAAACCTACTCTCTGCCAGTTTGAATCCATCACCCCTTGTCCTGTCCCTCCAGTTGCTGAGGAACTGTATGTTCAGTGTTCTTTAGCCTCTTGGCATCTAAGCTCCAGGGACACCATCAGGTCTTTGTTAGAAGCAAAGAGCACTGGCAGCAGGAAGAGGGGGAGAGGCACCCCCAGAGGTTCACCCCCAGACTGCAGCTCCTCTGCTCAGCTTTCAGGGACCCCAGGTGTCCCCTCACCCCATGCAAATCCCTCCCTTCTGGTCTATGAACTCTGTGAATCCAGTTTCCCCCTGCTCACATCTGACAGCTGGTCTGACCTACCACAGCTCTCCATTAGGGACAGGTAGTAGTGCCATCCCATGGAGACACAGCAGCCTCCTTCCCAATCCTCCTCCACAAACCCCCATAGTCACCTCTAATGTGCAGCATCTCTTCCAGAAGGGCCCTTCCTTTCCCTGTGTAATCCCTCATCAGCAACTGGTGCTCCCCCACCCCTGCATCTTCTACTGCCAGGATCTAACTGTAGGTAAAACCCACCTTGGCAGCTTCCCTTGGTCCAGAGGGGCAACCACTGCCCTTTCCTGGGTTGGGCCCAGAGCAAGGAGCCCATTAATGTGGGCAGAAGACCACGACACCATCAGTGCCCAGACCCTGCACTGGGCAGTGCCACCTTCCCCTTCACCCAGTTCCTGTGGCACGTGTGCCCACCTTGGGCTCCTCCTGTGATCATCTCTCAGTTCTAGAACCAACTAGTTCAAAACACCCTAAAGTCCTCAAAAACACTATCAACACCCCTGTGTCTTCTCTTCCCTGTGTCACTGTGTCCCACCAAAGAGAACCTCCACCTTCACCTGCACTCAGACACCCCCAGTGAAGGACATCAGATGCAGGTGCTACCCTAACAGATGTGATGTACCTCTCGTGCCAGGTCTCACCAAGCAGTGCCCGGTGCCCCCTCGGTGAGCTGTGGGTACCACTCATCCCCCAGCTGGTCTGTATAACACACTGCTGCTCTCAGACAGTGCAGGAAAAAATATCTCCACCAGCTCTCCCTGCTGTGGAACCTCAAGGCTTTCCTCAGGCTGATGTGCTGTGTCTCATTTCCATCAACCTCATCCCCAGCCAAATTCCCATTGCTATGCAAGCAACACCTTAAACCTCCTGCTTTCCTGAAAGGAAGATCAACATCTGCTGGGTCATTATTGAGGCTTGTAAACAGTCCACCTGGAACAAGAACAGCCAGACTCTCCTTGCCACTTCAAACACCTTCAGAGACTGGTTTTAAAACCTACACCAGAGCCTAGTTATCATCCCAGCCTCTGCTGCAGGAAGACTCACTGCAAGTCTCCTGTCAGAAGTCCCATCCCTCTGGGTCTTGCCTCAGACTTGGCACCTCAGAAAGGCTCCTGCAGTCCCTGGAGAGCTCTGTTGTCACCCCCAGTGCACACACTGTTCTCTCACCCTCAGTGCACTTTCTCAGCAGCACCTGCGTGTCACTCACAGCTGCCCTTGCCTAAGCATGAGCTGTTCTGTGCATAACTAGTATTTAGGCTGAAGTTTGACTACATCAGAAGCTCTGTTAAACTCTTTAGAACTCAGTAACTAACTTGAGTTTAGTGTGTAATGTTGCCACAGCTCCATTTCATCTTCCTGCCCTGGTATGAAACCATTGGACTAATGAATTCCAGCCAGCTCTGGGAGATGTCCTGCTTATCCCTGCCTGGCCCTCACCCTTTGAAACACTTAGATACCAAGCAGGCTCTGAACAACTCATTAGTGTGGCCCTAGTAAAGAAACACTACCCTGGAAATTGCAGCCCAAATTGATATTACAGGGCTGGAACTGCGGGAGCTGAAATGCCCTTGGCATCCCATTTTCTAAAGCCAGGTTAGAGATCAGGCCTTTGTGCTCCTGAGGTCAATCCAGTCTAACACACCAGTGTCATTCAAGTTCAAAGAGCTGCAAGTTCATCCTTTCTGATACTCCCACAGCATTCCTGCAAAAAGGTTCCACAGCCTCCAGAAAGGCCAAAAAGCCTCATCACCCATTAACTTGCCTTGTACTCCACTCCCAGACCAGTTTTTTTCCTTCAAACACTTCCATACAGCATCTCCAGCCCACTGCAAGGCACCTGCTCCCTCTGCCAAAGGGCTGCACGTTGTTTCCTGCGGTGGCCTTGTGGAAGGGATCTCTCTGTGTTCTTCTCCATCCCTAGCACTCCCTGCTCACACCCCATCTTCCAGCCACTGGCCAAATGTGTTTGCCACCCCACTAAGTGTCTGTCCATGGGTCCAAGATCAGTAACTCTCTGCTGTAGGGGCTGAGCTCTTCCCTGTCCTGCTGATTCCCACCCACTCCATGTCCAGCATGCACTGACTTTACCAGTTATCCTCTACTTTCCCCTGTTCCACCCTCTGAAATAGTGCCCACTTCCACAACCACTCACCCACCAATCCTTCAGCGGTGCCTGTGCCTGTTTTGGTGGTTTCCTGTCAGCAGCACCACCCAAGCTTTGAGGTGAGACACCAACTTGCTCAGTTCTCAAGGTCCCTTCCCTCTCCCTGCATCAAGAGGTGCTCCCTTTCTATCTCCCACCTTGTTTCGCTGCAGAATCTTCCCAGCCCAATGGGAAGAGCATCTCAATGTTCAAAGAGCTTCTTTCTGGGGCCCCATGAACCCACCAGCTGCACTTCCTTCCTCCACAGCCTCCAAGAAACTCCAGGTGACAGGAAACTCCAGTTTCTGTTCTACCCCTGCAAGACTTTCAGCCCCATCCTGCTGCTTGCAGGTCCTTCCTGCACCCCCCATTCCATCCAGGCTAAGAGAAATCAGATAAGGAGATCCTACTGACCTACAGCCTTGTCCCACCCAAGGAGGGTGGGAAATCACAGGAACAGAGAACAGAAATCCCACTGCCTCCCGAAACAACCTGGGATGCTTTGGGAAACAGCACAATTAGATGGAGGCTCAGAGAGATGAGTGAAGAGCCATGAGGATCAGACACCCTGAGTCACTCCCAGGGGATGGTGACATGGATATCTGGGGACAAATACAGAGCAACACAAGCTGAGATGTGGGATCTGTGGGCTGGGACTGGAAGGTCTTCAGGGAGCTCTGACGTCCTGCAGACTCTGTGAACCAAGTGCAGGAGCAAAGCTGCTCTGGATCCCACCTGCTCCAGGCTCAGGGCAGGAGACTTATCCCAGCCAACAACTCCTTCCCAAAACACCAGCCCCCAACATTCCGTCAGCATTTGTAGAGCCCAAACAGCTGCTCCTTTGTAGGGCTTGGGTATAATGAGCCTCCCCTTTCCACCCCACTTTTCCTCTCTCTTTCCTGCAGATATCCATCATGGTTCACAATGATGAGGTCACCCTGTCACCTGTGGGTGGTTTCCTACACTGCCCCAAGCCCCAGGAATGGGGAAGCAGCAGGAGAGGCTCCCACCTAGCTTGCAAAACAAGTGAGAGTTGGTGGCTGCTCTCCTTCTCCTCTTCTCTGGGTATGTGCTGCTGGAATTTTAAACAGATTATATAAGTGGCTCTCATTTAATCCATCTGAACTATCCTCTTTTAATCGCGTATGAGATCAAAGCAGCTGCCTGGGAGATGAGGAGGGAGCAGCAGGGGCTCTCCCCTGTGCATCTGGCCTGCAGTGGGTGAGGAGGGGACAGGCTGGGGGGAACACACGCCAGGGAATCACACTTTACCAGTTGCTTTTTTAAAACACTCAATATGGGAAATTACAGGTGCTACTGTCACTTCCTATATATTCCTTGTGGCCCTTCCTTTGTGCCTCTGCACCTCAGAGATGCAGAAGGGCACGGGTGTGGGGGCATGGAGAGTTCCTGGGAAGCTGTTCCTCAAAGAGAGAGCATCTCCTTCTCTCCCTCTCTCTCTCTCTCTGTGATTTATATAGTTTACCTTTTCCCTTCCTTCTCCTGAAGTCTGACATTTAAAAATGTGTAATTGTGTTTATCCCTGGCAAGCTGTGAATGGCTCCCCGGGCTGCCCGTGCTTCCTGCACCGCTGTATAAATTACACTGACAACCCCTTATTACAAAGGGAAAAATAAGTTAATGGAAAAGCAAAGCAGAAATAGATGCATAAAAATCCCAAAGTGCCCGAGTCAGCAGAATTGCCCCCACGTGACAGTCATTGCCAGTATTTAATTAAACAGAGATCGATCGTGGGGCTGAGTGTGAGCTGGGGGGGTGCACGTGCAGGGGGGGAATTGGCACATTTAGGTTGTATTTATTTTTTTGATGGCAAGGAGTTATTGATATTTCACCGAAGGCTGCCCTGGCAGGGCTCAGCGAGGGAGGGGCAGCTTCCCCATCCCTCTTCAGCCCTGGCAGTCTCAGCTGACTGGCAGGGAGCTGAAATGCCTGCCTGCCCCTCGGGAAGGGTGTTGGGTGCTGCAGAAATGCCAAGGCTGTGTTTGCTCCGTGCTCTGTGAACTGCAGAGCCTTGAAATCCGTGTGCCCCGGGGCGTGAGCAGCAAATCTGCACGGCAGCACTGAGGGAGAGAAATCACCGGCGACCCAGGGTGCCTCGGGAAATGGCACATTTAGGTGGAGATGAGTGAAGAGCCACGAGGGTCGAGGGTCGGACACCCTGAGCTGCTCCCAGGGGATGGTGACGTGGATATTTGGGGAGAAACGCTAAGCAGCACAAGCTGAGATGTGGGACTTTCAGGCTGAGGGGCTGGAGAGGCTTCAGGGAGCTCAGGCATCCTGGAGGTGCTGGGAACAAAGGGGAACTGCAGGAGGAAAGCTGCTCTGAGCTCCAGGGGTACCAGCAACCCCTCCCTGCTGATCACTCCGTGCAATGTTCCAGCCGGATCAGAGCTCTGAAGGGACCCTAAAACCCTGCAGGATGGCTGTGAGGGGACAGGATTGGAGGCAGGACAAAGCTGTCCTGCTCTGCCTAAGCTCCCTAATTCAGATTATAAGGAAATGCTGGGATCTCAAAAGCTGCTGGCAATGGGATTGGAAATTGCCTGTTACTCGTGGCTGATTTGGGTCTCTCCTGAGGACCAGGGGACTGTGAAAGGCCCTGTGTCCCTCTGTTTCTCCTGTAGTCACCCAGAATATGACCTCTGGGATAAAATGCCAGCCACCGGGCAATATCTGAGCAGGCTTCTAGTGGGAATTCAAACCAGATCCTAAAAAAGTGCTGTGTTTCCAGCAAAATGACCAGGCAGAGGTGGAAATGCTCGGATGGAAATGCTCACCTCTGCCAACAGGAGCTGGAAATGTTTCCTCCTGGGAGCCTTGCCCAGGAACTATAGCTGCTGAGTCCCCTCCCCTGACCCATCCCTCACACGGGCAGTGGTCCTTGGCCTTTGGGCTTTGGCCAAAATGTTTTGTGAGGCACTAAGTGAAGATGTTCAGCCTCGAGCGTGGGCTCCACAGCCAGATCAATTTAAACTCAACCATCTTGGGAGCAGAGCAAAGGAGTTTAACAGCTGCTGGAAATTACACACAGCTCCTTTCATTTCCACACATTTTTCTTGCCTAATTGGAGCGAGGCGAGCGGTTGGGAAGGAGCTGGGAGAGGCTGGGGAGCCGGACATGAACATTCCATGACTCATTCCTGAGGGAGGGAGAGATGGAAGGATTGCTCCCTGGGGTACCAGTTGCACCATTCTGCTCTTGCTGGGTCTAGAAGAAGAAACCCCTTATCTCATGGCACCCACACATGTCATTTGGACCACATGGGATAAGAAGTCCTGGTGTTCCTGCTCCCAGCCCTTTCTCTGGCCATGTTCTCATGCTGATTTTCAATCCCTCCCCCTCCACAGCAGGTTTGATCCCGTAAATGTTACCCAAGAACTCAGTGCCAAGGAAATAAAACTCCCAAACAAAACAAGAGGAATAACTTCTATTTCTGCTCTGTTTTAAGATCAGTCTCATGGCCATGACATCTTCCAGATAATGACTGAAAATCCCTTTTCCCTGCAGTCTGGACACCAATCAATACTCCACGAGCAATTTCCAGTGCTTGGCTCACTTGTTAAAGACCAAACATTCCCTTTCCTCGAGAAGTGGGTGGCACAGTGAGTCACAGAAAGCTCAGCAGGATGCTGATTCTACCTGCTGCAATGCTGAAGACAGGCTGGAAATCAGAAATCACCCAGAAAAGCCATTTTCTCAGGCTGAGGCTGAATCTCAGCATTAGACTGGAGAGGCTTGAGGGGAGGTTTTGGAGATCCTGGCATTGCAGCAGCAGCAGCAGGGGCAGGATCACAAGTGATGGGGAACTCATCCTGATCTCCAGGGATTTCAAAATATGCTTGGGGCACATATCCACCACAAGTGACTGCTCCTGCCCCTGTTTGCTCCACACAGAGGCACATTGTGGATGTAGAGAAGAGAGGCTCCAACATCATCCATCCATCCATCTGCCAGCCCTGCAGGAATTCTGGCCCCTTCCTCATCCCCTCAATTGGATAAGGGGATAACACCCTTTGCAGGAGGAGGCATCAAGCTGGAGCAGGAGCTTAATTCTGCTATCAGGGGTGGTGGGCTCATCAGCTGCTGTGGGGGTTTTCCAGGCCCCAGCCCTGGCAGACGGTGTCACAGCTGGATGTGGCTGTGGCAGGGAGCCTGTAAAACACCTGCCTTCCTGCTGGGATCAGGCCAACCTTCTCCTCAGCAAGGAAGCCCCCACAGGAGCTCCTCAGCCTGCCAAAATGCCTTTCTTTTAAAGTTGCTTTGCTTAATTACTCTAGGACACGTTTAAAAATATGATGTACCACGAGCCTTTGAAGTTCAGAGAGACTTTAGCAGGTGCAGTAATCCCCTTATTCTAATCCTGATGGCCAAGATACGTTGGCTGCCCTTTCTCATGGTCTATGGGGACTGGGGTGGTTTCAAAGCCGGAGTCTTTGCCTGTTTTCCTTGGATGAGAATTTCAGAATCCCCCTGACCTTGGGTGGACCGAGCACCTTTGGTGTTTACGTGCAGCTTTCATTGTTTGTTTACAGCTGTGGCTTATTTATATCTGCCTAAAAATCTTCTGTGAGCACCCAGATTGTGCACTTTGTTCTTCCAGCTCTGCTGGATTTTGCTGAAGGAGGAGAAAGACTCGATCCATCCCTGGAAGCGGCCGGAGTGGCACATCTGGGAGCAGGTTGGGGGCTGCAGCCCCGAGAATGCGGGGGCACGAGGACCTTCTGGCTCCGTGAATGGTCAGGAGAGCACTCCAAAAGCTGGGAGTTGCTGCCATCCTTCAGTCAGAGCGAGCAGGGAAGGAATTAATTTCTCTCACACAACCGACAGGAGCGATCGCCCAAAGCAGGGGCCGCGCACACAACTAATTAAGGACACGGAAGAGCTACAGGGCTGGGGCTTTGTCTGAGGGGTCTGGGGGCTTCTCTGGGGCTGGGGAGGCACAACAGAAATAACCAGAAAGCCAAGGGTGGCCAAAGCAACACTTTGCAGCCTTATGTTCAGAGAAAGCAAAGGGTTTGGGCAGCGTATTTGGGAAAGAGGCTCTGAAGCCTTGGTGGCATCTGCGTCCTGCCAGAGCTCAGGGGAGGTGTCGCTCCCAGCCCTGTTTTTGCGTGGAAGATGAATTCCACCAGAAATACCTGGCTCTTTTGCAGGTTCCCTCCACACTGGAAATAGCTGCCAAAAGTGGAGGCTGAATATTAGCTAACAGCTTCCATCAAATTCCATAACTGCCTGATGGTGAATAAGCTGAGAAATAAAGTCGATTGTGGAGTAACGAATGATGTATTTACTGCAATAGAGGTGCCCGAGCTTTCACAGCTTACAAAATGTCTTCTCTTGGCTTTTTTTTTCTTCCCCCAAATTAAATTTCCTTGAAATCAATGTATTCCCATGGAAATTCTTTATTACAACAAAATGCCATTTAAATGCCATTTTCTGGTGGAAATGCTCTGTTGGTATATTATTGACACGGTTCAATTACTGCACTCGCAGTCGCAATGTGCCAGACAAACAGCACCCAGGGCACATTCCTCCCTTCCTCCACACAGTGCCTGTGTCCCCATATATTCAACTGCAGGAGTCCAGGCTGGCAGGATTCATCTGGCATGTCCTGACATATCCTTCGTGCAGAAATCCCTCTCCAGGGAGTCTCCAGACTCCTGAACCCTCTTGTGTTGGTCCATCCAGGATCATTTTCCTGAGAATGTCACCTCCTCTCACGGGACCAGCTGTGCCCACCTCGGACCCCATGAGAGATACGAGGGCTCAGTCCAGCCCTACTTAAGGAGAGGTTCCCAAACCTGTTGAGTTCCTTCTCCAGGCATGGGAATTATTCATTTGACTCCCATCTCATGCTCCTCTGGCAATGGATTTGCATCTTCTGCCTTTGCATTGCAGCCATGAGATTTCTCATGCTCTGGGGATCCCAGTGAAGTTGTCACTAGACTGGTTTATACCCAGATTGTCTGGTTTTGTCCCAAAATGGCCTGGATCTGTGGGAATTACAGCACTTGCACATGCCAGGCTGTTCAATGCTCTGCAGCTTCAGTCTTAAGGCAGCTGCTCCTTGTGTCCTTTAATCTGATAAACCTGGATAAACGTGACACCTTTTCTGAAGGGCACCACACCAGCTCCTGTCCCAGCAGGAACCCACCATCTAAAGGACCCTGCTGTAGCTGTGCAGGCAGAAAAGGTCTCCAGTGAGGTCACTGTCTCCTTAGGATGGAAGCTGTTGCACTCGTGGCTGGGAAGAACAGGAGCAGTGGGTGAGAGCAGAAGGTGCCTGTTCCCCAGGACAAGGGGACTGGCCTTAAGCCTAAAGAGGGTAGATTTAGATTAGATATGAGGAAGAAATTCTGATGTGAGGCCCTGGCACAGGTTGGCCAGAGAAGCCATGGCTGCCACTGGATTCCTGGATAACTGGCCAAGGCCAGGTTGGACGGGGCTTGGAGCAACCTGGGCTGGTGGAAGGTGTCCCTGCCCGTGGCAGGGGATGGGATTGGATGTTCTTTCTGGTCCCTTCCAACCCAAACCACTCTGTGATCCTATGATATACCTGATGGGCAGATTGTCTTTCAGAGGGACATCAGGCTGGGAAATGGTGGGAGCCCTGTGGAGGTCAGTAAAGCTTCTCACTGTTGCCCAGTGACAGGACAAGAGGAAACAGGCACAAACTGAAATACAAGAAATTTTGTCTTAGTGCAAGAAGATTTTACTGTGAGTGTGGTTGAACACTTGGAGTTCTTAGGGTGCCCCAAGAGCTTATGATGTTCTCATCCTTGGAGATATTTAAACCCCACTTGGATTTGGCCCTGGACAGCCTGACCTGAGTGACCCTGCTTGTGCAAGGGTTGGACTAGGTGATCTCCAGAGGTGTCCTCCAACCTCAGCTCTTCTGGATTCAGGGATTCTGGGCTTCTGAGTGACATCCCCCTGGGCAAAGCCTGGCCCCAGCAAGGTGCCATGTGGGCTGCCCTTGCTGGTGGCTGCCCTTTTGCCTCCCCAGACACCTGGAGTAGAAAAGCTTTTCCCAGCCACCCTGAGCTTGAGCAAATCTCTTGGTACCACCTCAGTACTCCAGGTACAGAATGGGAGGAAATTCAGGGTGAGAATGTGGAGTGCTGCCCTGGGGTATCTGCTGGGGTAGGATGGGGCTGCCCTTGCCCTCCCACCTGACCAGGACCCCTGGGGGCAGCAGAGGGGAATGCTCAGGGATGCTCCTTCCCCACGTGTACTCCTTGTTTTCCTGTGGCTGGAAGCACCCAGGCAAGTGGAATAACATCTCTCCACTCAGATCATTAAAGCAGAGCACCCCGTTTCCTTCCCAAATTAAATTGTTGTACACTTTGGCAGCCAGTTTAATCTCCTGCAATGCTGCCGAGAGGCTGCACGGCCCACCCTGTCCTTCCCCATCAGTGAAGGCTCCCTGGGAATCAGGGCATTCCCTGCAGCATTTATCCTGGAAATGCGATCCCTGTTCTCCTGCACAGTGCTGCCAAGGCCAAGCTGCCCTGGCTCCTTGGGTGCCACCAGCCCTGGGAGGTGCCAGCCCTGGGCTTTGGCTGCTCTTCCTCCCTCCTGCAGAAACCTGCCCAACTTCCCAACAGCCCCCAGGACCCAAACCCAGCCCTGCAGCCTCCTCTGGAGCCAGGAGATGCAGAGGGATTCCTTTTACCCACTTCAATAATTTACCTGAAATGGTCAAAACTAGTTTTTTCTCTCCATTTCCCATATTTCACCTGAGTCTCTGCTGCATCACCTCTTTTTCTTGACCACGGCTCCTGTTGGGGCTGGAAGTTTGTCCTCACAAATAAACTGAGCAACCTGTAGACCTGAGGCAAATTGAAAGCAGCTCTTTAGCTATGCAGATACACTCGGCTTCATTTTTTTCCCCTCATGTTTGGCAGTTCATTAATAACAGCCCAGTGGTACAGAGAAAAATATCACACCAAGCAATCAGCAGAACACAGCGAGGGTCCTGGGGCTGGGGCAGTTCTGCTGAAAGGAAAAGGGAACAAAACAGCCACTTTGGGCCCCAGAAATGCAGCTTTCACTGCCAGGCAGCCAAGCGAGTCTCAGCAAACACTTTATTCGATTCATTTAGCCCCTTCTCTCCTTATGAAATATTTGCAGTCTTCTTTTTGATCCACACGTGTTTGTTGATGAACCAGCTCTGTTAATCACTCGTGTCAAACCACTTCAGCCTATGTGTTCTTAGCCCAGTGTTTGCTCTGTTGCCTCAAGAATTGGGAATTCAGCTCTGCAGGCTGCAGTGACTTACAGCTCCCTTTGTACATCCCTGGGCAGAAAAATGGGCTAAAGCCATTACTTGAGGGACAGGAATGAGAAGGAGTCAAAGGAAAAGATTACAGTGTGGAATGACTGATTTTTATTTAACACATTAACCAATATACTTTTTCAAATATAGGCTCAAACCTACTTAAGGCAAAGTTCAAGTTAATATTGATATTTGAAGGAAGAAGCACTTTCATATTAATCACCTAGCTATTAAATGTCTGTTATGAGACAAAGCTTATGGGCTACGTCTCCAGACACATTTTCAAATGGTTCTGGGTAACTTTGATCCTTCTTAATGACGGAGAGCAATTATATAATGGGTTCAGAAACACTTTTAATGCACAACTTGCGCGGGGTTGATTTTTTGTTGCTTTTTTTTTTTTTAAGGTTGTCAGATAATATCTCAATAACATTTCTGGGAAGCAAAAAATGACCCTCCTGAGCTCACCCTGCATTTCTGCTCTGCAGTCTCAGGTTTGCAGAACACCAAAGGCTGAAGGTGAAATAGTGACAAGAGGTGCTGCAGTGGTGCAAAACCCTGAGGGTTCTCCCTCAGCCAGGGGTGCAGGGAGTTGTCCATCATGGGTGGGAAGGATTTGGGGAGGTTGTCCCGCACAGGACCTCAGCTCATGGATTGCCATGGCAACTGCATCCCATGTCAGCAGGGATGGGGAGAAAACTCCCCTCATGCCAAACCCAGCGTAGGCTGAGGATGCAGTGGGGCCTGACACCATGGATGGGGGAAAATGGTGACCCACCTGCCCCAGTGCTCAGGGCAGGGAGCTGAATTTCCTCCCAGAGGAGTCTGGAGAGGACCGTGAATTTCTGGACTCAGGTCCAACTGGCACCCATCAGGACCCCCAGGGCTCTTTTCCTGCACTTCTTTCCAGCCTCTCATTCCCCAGTCTCTACAAACATCCAGGACACATGTGTTCAGATTGAAAATAAAATAATAGATATCCTTCTGAGCTTGCCAGTAACCCAAGAACAGCACTGGACACGGTCAGGGGTGGGCTCACACTCAGCATTTTCACACTTCATCGTTTCTGCCTGTTCTAGCTGAGCACTGCCCTGTGTCTGAGAGGGGGAGGTGGGTACCAGCACCTGCAGGGCTGTGGAGAAGCCTCACACCCCCAGCCAAGGCATGACAATGTCCATCCCAGTGTGCAAAGGTCAGTGTGCAGCTGAGAAGCCGAAGCACACAGGGAGAGGCAGCATCACCCCACCCCCTCAGTAAAGCTGCTGCTCACTTGTGAGATACAGATCATGGGTGTGGGGGACACCTGTGCTCCAGGGAGTACCTCCTGGCTGGATATCATCCCCATGCTGGGATGCATCAGCTCTCCCTGTCCTTGGGTGTCCAAAGCGATAAACCCAGTGGCAGGGGCTGAGGGAGAGCAGAGATGTGGGTGAACCAGGGAATGCATGTTCAACACCCACCTGAGCCAGCACTTCCCTCCTTTTCTGAGCCCTTTTCCTCATCTGTGTCTCTCTGTCACCACTGTGTCACTGCTCTGTGGCCACCGGGGCCCCCTCACACGAGGCAGCCAGCTGGGAGGGTCTGTGCTGCATTTGGCTGCAGGCACGAGCTCACACAGCTCCTCTCAGCTGCCCCTCACACCCTACACCTCAGCCTGATTTCAGGTCTGCACAGGGGACCAGCACAGAGCCCCAGCACCACAAAACGAGTAGGATTGGGTTAAACCAGCCTTTTACAGCCCTTGGCCCTGCCTGTCCTCGAGGTGAATGCTGGATCAAGGGAGGCTGTGCAAGGAATTGATTGGGAACCCAGAAAATCGCCTCCCGCTGGGTCAGAGAGCACCTGGGAGGTCAGAATGGTCCTTCTCTGCTGAGGGTGAGGCTGAACCTCTGTCAGTGGCTCAGGCATCATTAGAGTAACTGTACATCCAAGCCACATCCTCCTTCTGACAAGGTCTCTCTTGTCCAGCCCACGGGTCACGGGAAGCCTGTGACTGCAAGTGCAGGGGGGCGGGCGGGTGGATGAGCCAGGAAGTGAAAAGCTTTGGGGGAAAAGCTCCTTATAAGCAAGAAGACATCAGAGCTGCCCACAGCTGACTGCTGCACTTCAGCTGGGTAGAGGTGGCAGGGAGTGCAGAAACAAACAGAACATGAAGCTTTCACCTGAAAAATGTTGTATCACATTTGTTGAACCATCTCTGAGGAAGAGGGCACAGGAGCTGGGGATGTGCCTCTGGTGTAGAGGCAGACACTGGATGCTGGGATGCCCCAAACTCCCACACAGATGCCCAAATTCTGCATTTACACATGTTGGGTGTGTTTCTGCCTTTACAACTGCAGAGCTGAACCTTCCCAGTCCGGGAAACTCACCTGGGAGAATCTGGCACAAAGAGCAAATCCTGGGGGCCAGCTGGGGTTCAGGAGATGGGAAAGGGGGTGTGAAATGAAAGGTTGGAGGAGGCAGGAAGGATGCAGTGACCTGTGTTGGTAGCACAGCTGAGGACAAAGGTCCAGCAAAGTCTGTACCTACTCTGGGCAAATCCCAGATGTGCTGGCATTGAAACCTCCTGCAGGTCCATCAAGATCCAGTTGGTCCCTCAAGATGCAGCGAGTGTCCAGGGTGAAACATCTATGGAAAAACTCAAGCACCTGGAAAAACTTCTCACCAGGATCATTGGGACATAGTGGGGACTCCCATTCAACCCAATCCTCCTCATCCTCCTCCCCAGCAAAAGCACAAGGACAGCCAGTCTGAGAGCACCGCTCTGAGCCTGATTTGGGTACACCCGGCTCATCTGAGGTGGTTAAATCATAGAAGTGGCACAAAAACAGGCTGGAAGTATCTCAGGAAGCCACACCATCTAATCTTCCCCTCACTGCCCACCCAGGCCTCCACCACATATCACTTGGCAAGAGAGCACTGAGCCCTTGGAGAGGTGGGATGTGCAGTTGGATGCCTGGAAAGCAGTTTTGTAGAGCTGATCACATGAAGCCCTTCTGTGTCTGTTCTCTTGAGCCCTTCCAAATTTTTCCCCTTTGAAAACTGGAGTGTTTCATTTTGCTCAGTTTTGGCATCTTATTAGTCTCTGTTTCCCTTGACTTGCTGGATGGCTCATTAGGGAGCAGATAATGAGCTTTCTCTGCCCACTGCAGGTAGGGGTTGGTGTAAAATCGCTGATAAATATATTGTCTTTCCAAGTATTTCTCGAGGATTTGGCTTAACTTGGTGTTAACAGAACAGATAAAGAATTGAAATACAAATAAAATCTTTTCATTAAGCAGAGTTTTTCCAACGAGGTGTCAGACACACCCCACTGCCCCTCTAAGGGCTAAAAATGGTCCAGAGGCAGCCAGAGAATCTCCCACCCTAAAACTCCAGTAGGTGCAGCCAGGTCTGCTAAAAAGAGCAGAATTAAAATCACAGGAGCCCGAATTCCACCCACACTGAGGCACCTGAAAAAGCAATATTGGTTTGCAAGGTGCTCCCAAAGTTCCTGTGCAGCCTCTGCCACTGCTCACGGCACAAAAGCTGGTCATTCCAACTGGTTAAATTAGCAGAGTGACGGGAAAATGATGGTCATTAAACACTAATTTTAAGCCTGAAATGCAACCTTTTATTTAGATAACAAATAAATTATATATGTACACATATATATATACATATATATAATGGGCACTTTCAAGAGTAGCAGTTTGAATAGTGACATCTCAGCATGAAAAATCAAAATATATGAGTGACTCTGAGGGCCTCCATGCACCTTACAGAGCAATTAATTTAAAACCAGGCCTAACTAATGTGGACCTGACTCCGCTGCCTCTCTCAGGACTGTGTGATAGCACAGCTGGGCTGCTGAGCCGGGAGCTCCATGCTCAAATTCCATACGCAGGAGAAAGAGATGGGTAGAAAAAAATCCAATGTGGCATTTGTCAGAGGGGGCCACTCACCTCACCTGCTGTAACAGCAAACAAGGCCCCTGCCAGGTGCAGATTTGCAAGTCCCAGATTCTGTTTCTAAAGAAAGGGGAGTCTGGGAATGCATTTTAAGCAATTTTGGGTTACAGCTGCTTTGTTTTGATATCTTGGTTGCTTCTCTTTTGGTAGGAAGGACACAGGAATGCAGAATTAACAAACTCACCCACTGCCTTTGGCAAAACAGGGGATTTGCAGGGCTCTGCTATTTGTGAAAATACTGCATCCTCTACAGGGTCCAGAGCTGCCCAAAAGGAAGGAAAGCAACATCCAGCCTCTGCAATCCAGACGGGTGTTGCAGACGTGCACGGGCACTTTTGCCCATGGAATTTCCATTCCTGGAGCTGCCCAGCCTGTGTGCCCCATGCCCACATCCCAAATAGCTGGTAGTGGGGCTTGAAGCCTTTCAAGTCCAGTGTGCTGAAGGGATGATCCTTCCTGAGGTGGGAATTGTACGGGAGGATCTCTGGTGGATATCACCATGCTCGTCAGGTGGTGAATTTGCATCTCAGCCTCACCTGCTCATCCGACTTTTTAGGAGGATGAAGAACAACCAGTGAAGAACAACCCGTGAAGAACACTCATGTCATCAGCCTCTAAAAGCAGCCTCAGCAGCTGATGGGAAGCAATAGTTGTTACCTAAACAAAAGGGATTTCTTGGATCCTGCTGCTGCTCATCCTACTTGACAATCTAAGCTTGGAGAGACAATTAGTGACAGGACAAGAGGACACAGACTCAAGCTGCACCAGAGGAGGCTCAGGTTGGACATCAGGAGGAATTTCTGCCTGGAAAGGGTGGTCAGGCCCTGGCAGGGGCTGCCCAGGGAGGGTTGGAGTGCCCAGCCCTGGAGGTGTCCAAGGCAGGCCTGGCCGTGGCACTCAGTGCTCTGGGCTGGGCACAGGGTGGGGATGGGGCACAGGGGGGATCCATGGGCTGGGAGGGCTTTTCCAACCTAAATGGTTCTCTGATGTTTAGTGCACAATGTTATCAGCTGCACTAATCCATCTTCACAAGGCCCTGCATCCCAGGATTGATGCAGCTCCTTGGGATGCCCTGGGAGGGGCTGCACACCAATGAAATTAAAAACTGCAGCAGACACATGGAGTGCCAGAAGCCCCCGAGCTGCAGGTGGATGGGCCAGCCTGGACACTGACTGCGTCCCTCGTGCCCTCCCTGCCGAGCTGGGGATCAGCTCCCCGGCTGCAGGATCGAAGCTGACACCTGTCACCTCCCATGTCCAGCCGGGCAGTGCAGAGCCCTCGGCGTGGCAGTGGCTCCCAGCGTGGCCTCGGAGCTGTTCCTGCCGTGACCTCAGCCTTCAACCGGAGCTGGGCAGGGGCAAAACCTCCCCCAGTGCTGGGCTTGTAAAGCCACGCCCGGCTGCTTTTGGAGGGTGAGTTTTGCTTTCTGAGGGGGAGGATTTGGAGTAACCCACGTTGAGACTCCTGGTCCCCCTTTGGGACCAGGGAAAATGGGAAATCCACTTCATCTGACTGACTACTGGGCAGCAAAACAAGCCCAGAGGCCTTGGTTGTCTGAAGATATCACAGTCACCTGGGCTGTGTCCATTACTGAAGGTGGTCCTCTGGAGAGTGATTTTGCCAGGCTGGCATTGGACACCTCCAGTGCAGGAAGGGAAAAGGTTCTGGAAACACCTGTCTCTCTCCCTGCATTATTATAGGATCCCAGAGCTGGGGCTTTAACCACTGTAGGGCGACAGCTCACATGTGAGGCCAGTACCAGTCACGATGGGAGGGTGCAAAGTACAGCCAGGTGATGATGAGATCCTGGGATCTGAATCCTCTTCCCCAAAGGTGGGATGCATCCATCCCACAGGACTTTAGTAACACTAAAATCTTCCTGAGGGTTATTTGCCTCCTGTCTGAGCACGGAGAGCACCAAGCACAGCATCACAAAGCCCAGCCTTGAACCTACACCGTGAATGTCTCTGTAGGGAAGTGTCCTACCCCCTAAAAAGCATTAGAGACAGGTTATTGTCAGAAACACAGCGTTATCCTAGCTCTGATCCCATGAGGTATGGAGGAGAGAACGTCTGGAACTTGTTTGATCCAGAAAATCTCCTGTGATGTTCCTGATCACCAGTGGCAGTGAGGTGTAGGTCCCCCAGGTGAGACCACTGTCCTCGTCTCTTCATGCTCAGAGCTCATGATGTTGCCTTTGGTAAAACGCTTTGGGGAGCTGGAAGGGCTATTTCCCACCCTGCCACTCCCTGCACCCTGCAGGAATGGTGTGGTCATGGCAGCGAGACCCCAAAGCTGTGCTTGGGGACCCTCATGGGTGGCATCTCTGGAGCCAAGCCCTCATTCCATGAGGGGTGCCCTCCCTCCCCCTGACTTGTGCCACGTGAAAGGTAAGAGAGCATTTAAGCCACTTTTAAAGCTGGGTAAGACCTTAAACCCTCAGTGTCACACAAGGACTTAAAGGCCTTAAGGCCGTAGCGACTCCTAAGGCAGAGTGAAAGCAGCATAAGCCTCCTGCAGCCTCTGTGGTCCTTGAAGGGCAGGCCTCCAGCATCCAAGGGCTCCCAGTTTAAAGGCCCAGCAAAACCAGGCTCTCAGAGAGTGTTCCCTTCTTCTAGGCTGCTCCAAAGCCTCCTGTTTGACCCTGGTTGGGCTCAGCTTGCAGAGTCCATGCAGGAGATGTCTCCTTCCTTCACCAGGTTTGGGTACTTCATCAAAGGGCTTCTGGAGCTGGTCAAACTGAGCTGGTTCTCCCCTTTCCTTGAAGAAGCAAGTCCTTGTGGTGCATCTGGGAGATGAAGAGGATGGTGCAGGATGAAGGAAGAGTGTTCTCTAGCTAGCACAGACACCATGGTCCAGCAAAGGGGCAGGAATGTGCACGTGAGCAGAGATGTGCAAGGTCAGGAAGAAGCCCCTGTGAGGCAAGAGATGAGTGTGCCCTATGCAAACATACATCCCCTGATCCATAGGGCTTATCACAGGCTATAAAGACACATTTTGTGGAAAACCCTGTTAAGATACTGGCTGCACATCACTGCTTTAAGCCCCTACAGCAACTTAAACTGGCTATAATGTTAAGCCTTTAGAGTATTTTAAACTGCTTAGATTGCTCAAAAGACCAGCTTAATCTTAAACTGCAGTGCAGCTGCTTAAACAGTTTAAGCTGATCTAAAAGCTCGCAGGAACACAGGGTGCTTGAACTATGCTTAGCCCCGTTTGTTGACTGAAGCACCGTGCTGGCCCTGTCACACCCAATGTGACACCAGGGCTGACACATAAGCTCTTTTCCTCAATAGACCTTGCAGAATCTGGGGGGAAAACAAGCCCTTTTATTATCCCTTCCCAGCTCCAGGTGTGCTCATCTTTCCCCTCAGCACCACAGGCACCCCCAGCTCCCCAGGGATGGGAAGATCTCTGGGCACGATGTCCTCGAGGGGGGAACTGTCACCTGATCTTTTGTTGTCAGACACTGCGGGTCGTTACAAGAGGAGTTTTGCAGGGAAAAGCACTCTCTAGCTGGATTATTAATGGTGCTTTCCTGCACAGCCCAGCAGGAGGGAAGGTTGGCCGGCATCTTTCCCTCACCAACATGAGAAACACTGGAATCTCCAGCTATGAGGACAGAAGACTCTGCTCCACACAGAGCAGGATGAAGACACATCTAAACCTGCCCTGAATCATCTCAATCCTGTGAATCTCTACCCTAACAGACCCATTTTTCCTGTTCTCACAGAGAAAGCCCATGGTTTTGTTGGTTTTTTTTTAAATTAAACTTTGTTTTTTAAGTTGCTTTGATTTTTCTCTTTTTAACACCCACAAATGCAGCCAAGGACTTTTGCAATCAGTGTATTGGCTTGGGAAAAGGAGGTGATTTTCCCTCATGGCTGAAGTGTGGCTGGAAAGCCTGTCCACGTAGGAAAAATGGGTAAATGCAGTGCCCACAATAAAAATTACATTAGACTCAGCACATGCTTTGCCTAGTGGATAATTCACTTGATAAGAAATACATTAGTGATGACTTTGGTCTTGCACGTGAAATTCTCAGTTTTCATATCATCATGATATCAAAAATAAAAAGAAACACCTTTCCAAGTGTACCAAGCACCGATGGGAGACCCCACCTTGTGTTGTAATTTTTGCCCCCTGGAATATTTAGCATTTGTATTCCTGTCTGTGGATGTTGAGAGTGGAGACTGCACAAATTGCAAAGGAGTTTGCACCTTTTCCTCCATGTGTGACTTTGACAACCTGCAAGTGCACAATTTGTAACTATTTTGACATATTTATCACTCGGGGAGTTTGAATTGAATGTACCTGTGATTTCCTAATGGATGTCATTAAGAAATGTGCAGTCCTATTCCTCCTGCTGATGCTGTCACTGGCCTGAAGGATTTCCCTGTGCTTCTGTGACACCATCCATTTTCTAATAACTGATTGGGATGTAATCATACGATCATGGAGTGGTTTGACTTGGAAGGCAACTTAAAAATCATCCAGTTCCTCCCCCTGCCATGGGCAGGGACACCTTCCACCAGCCCAGGTTGCTCCAAGCCCCATCCAACCTGGCCTGGGACACTTCCAGGGATCCAGGGGCAGCCACAACTTCTGTGATCAACCTGTGCCAGGGCCTGCCCACCCTCACAGCCAACAATTTCTTCTTAATACCCAATAAAAATCTTCTCTCCTTCAGCTTAAAGACATTCCCCCTGTCCTGTCCCTCCCTCCCTTGTCCCCAGTCCCTCTCCAGCTCTCCTGGAGCCCCTTTATGCCCTGCAAGGGGCTCTCAGGTCTCCTTGGATCCTTCTCTTCTCCAGGTGAACCCCCCAGCTCTCCCAGCCTGGCTCCAGAGCAGAGGGATCCAGCCCTGGCAGCATCTCCGGGGCCTCCTCTGGACTCGCTCCAGCAGCTCCACGTCCTTCTTGCACTGAAGACATTCAGCAGCACCGTGGTGTGCTGGTTGCATGCCAAAAGTGTTGACACACAAACACTTGGAGGGGTCTCTGCTAAGAAAAACTGTCCAACACAGCAAAGGTTGTGAAACGCTGGAGGGATCTGAGAACTTGGGATCCACCAACTTCCACCCTGGGCTGGAAGTCCATGGCAGCATCCAAAGTGATTTCACAGGGCCTTGTTGGGAGATGACAATCTAAAAATAGGACTCGGGGTCTGTGGAGGGCCCTGAAGGAGCTGGAGAAAAGGCCACGAGTGTCCCTGGTGCCGCTGACGAGCTCAGCACGGATTAGACCTCAGCACAGCGCCCTCCTGCCCTCCCGGCGGAGTTCGGTGCTCGCTCACATCAAACACTTCTGTGCGCACACAGGGAGCTCGTGCCTTGCAGGAATTGCCTCCCCCCTCCCTTTCTCGCTGCCCACCCGGAGCCCCAGTGCTCAGCACTCCCCTGTGTATGCCCTCCGGGAGCTCTCCCCCCTGTGCCGGCAGCATCTGGGACTCCTGAACTTGCTGGTTGGCTTCGTGGCTCGGGAATCATTATCATTTATTGATAAGATGCCTTTTGCAAGCCTCAGGGCACTGGTGCAGACTTTCAGGCTGTGCACGTAGGAACTGGGCTCACCGTGGCAGAGGAGCAGTAGCAGCACACAGAGATGATACAAAACTGTCTTGGCCAGGAAGCAAAAAGCAGTTTCTCGGTGTGAGCAGCCACTGCAGCAGAATTAATGGCTCTCCAGCCTGAACAACCTGTGCAGGAATGACAACGTTCCCGTGGCCAGAGCAGGGCCCTTGGGAAACACCCCAGGCTCCTCTCAGCACAGGGTGCACCGTGCACAGCATTATTCCAACAGCTTTATTCCAACCTCATGGACAGTCTCCCCAATCCTGGACACCCCCATCCCTGCCCACACTCACATACCCTGTGCTTTTCCCCCCTGGCCAGACACACCAGTCCTGTCCAGTCCTCTTTGGAAACAGAGCTGGGAAGGGGCTGGAGCAGCAGGAGGGGCTGAGGGAGCTGGGGGGGCTCAGCCTGGAGAAAAGGAGGCTCAGGGGGGACCTTCTGGCTCTGCAATCCCTGCCAGGAGGGGGGAGCCGGGGGGGGTCGGGCTCTGCTCCCAGGGAACAGGGACAGGAGGAGAGGAAAGGCCAGGGGAGGGTCAGGTTGGACATCAGGAAGGATGAAAAAGATTGTCAAGCACTGGCAGGGGCTGCCCAGGGAGGTTTGGAGTGCCCAGCCCTGGAGGTGTCCAAGGCAGGCCTGGCCGTGGCACTCAGTGCTCTGGGCTGGGCACAGGGTGGGGATGGGGCACAGGGGGGACTCAAAGGAGTGGGAGGGCTTCTCCAACCTTAATGATTCTACACTTCTATCCCCAAACCCCCACACAACCTCAAGTGTCCCCAGGAAGCATCTCCATCAGCTCTATCAGCTTTTGTTCTACCTTCAACTACTGCCATGGGCAGAATGAGAGAAACTCATGTTGTAATCCCAGTTCCTCATGTCTCTGCCTCAACAGAAGGACTTTGGGATGTGGTGTGATGGGAGCAGGGTTTCTGGGCAGATTGTGGCGCTAGTATAAGGTCAGCATGGTCTCTATGTCTGGTTGTTATAACACAAAAGTAATGTCTCTCCTCCTCAGGATGCCTTGAGTTCTTCTACGAAAAATAAGGCAGGAATCAGGGATCAGAAATGGAGTAACTGAAGGAAATGCAGCATTTCCAACAAATGGGCAATCTTGAGGTCAAAGAGAATCATAAAACCACAGAGTGGTTTGTGTTGGAAGGGACTTTAAAGCTCATCTCATTACAACCCCTGCCATGGGCAGGGATACCTTCCACTAGCCGAGGTTTCTGAAGCCCTGTGCAACTTGGCCTTGGACAATTCTAGGGATGGGGCAGTCACAGCTTCTCAGGGCCTCCTCACCCCCACAGGGAAAAATTTCTTCCCAATATCCCATATAACCCTGCCTTCTGGCAGTTTGAAGCCATTGCCCCTTGTCCTGTCACTCGAGTTCCTGATGGTTTCCTTGGAGCCCCTTCATGTACTGGAAGGTGCTCTGAGGTCTCCCCACAACCTTCTCTTCTCCAGGCTGAGCAGCCCCAGCTCTCTCACAGGGGAGGTGCTCCAAAATCCCCTCAGCAACTTTGTGTCCAAGTTGGCAAGAAGCTGCCAACTCTTTCTAATGGATTGCTCCAAAGTGCAGATTCATCCTTGGGACTGAAGTTTTAAGGTTTTAATGCCATTTCTGCCCATTGAAGGCTCCAGTGTGGAGGTGCCAAAGCTCTTGAGGATTCTGAGATGCCTGGCAAAGGCAAATGCCTGAGAGATCCTCCTGACACTGGGGTGGGCCATGTGGAGGTGAGGATGACAGCCCCTTGAGACAACAAAGACATGGATGGCACCTGAGATAAGCCAGTTCCAAAGGCTAAGGCAAGATGTTCTCCTGAATAGAAAGTAATTCCCCATGTGAGGGTGGGCAGGCCCTGGCACAGGTTGCCCAGAGAAGCTGTGGCTGCCCCTGGATCCCTGGAAGTGTCCAAGGCCAGGTTGGATGGGGCTTGGAGCAACCTGGGCTGGTGGAAGGTGTCCCTGCCCATGGCAGGGGTGGGACTGGATGATTTTTAAGGTCCCTTCCAAGCAACACCTCACCCCTGAGAACTGTCCCCGCCAGCAGCACGTCCTCTCCCAGGGCCCAGCTCCCTGTCTGAGCAGCACACAGACAGTGTCCTCCCCTAACTGGGTTATAGGAGATTGGATTAGCAATTTCTGAGTTAGTAAAAGTCTAAGAATGGAAGATAAAACAAAGTGTGACAGGCTAAGCAGCCCCTGTCACCGGGGATTGATCACAGTGCTAATAGCCAGCGACAGCCGCACATTAATAACACAATAACCCAGCTTGGGATATTGGCACTATCACAACCCTTTAACCTGGCAATAACTCATTGGGAAAATGCTAACAGTGTCATAGCCAACATGTCTGCACTGCTTACCTCCCCCTCCACCTGCCAGGCAATGGGAATTCCACGGGGTCAAGGGCTCTGCCACCCATCCACAGAACCCCCTGACCGGGCAGGGACGTGGCACCGTGATGTCATTTGGGGGTGTGTTGGTCAGAGAGGGCAGGGACAGATGTGCAGGGCAGGGCAGGGACAGATGTGCAGGGGTGATGCTGTACTGGGCAGGCAATGGGGAAGAACTGGGCTGTAGGTGCTGGTGGAGTCAGGGAATGTGGGACTCAGCTCAAGCTCAGAGCAGTCAGTGGATCACAGGATCACAGAATATTCTGAGCTGGAAGGGACCCACAAGGATCATCAAGTTCAACTCTTAGTGAAGGCAGGGTTAACTGAACAACAAGTAATTTGGGGCTAAATTTTTGAATTTTTGAAAAATATTTTGAATTTTAGTGACACAAACCATTCCAAATTTCCCTTAGAAGCCTCCTGCTTCCACTTCAGGCTGAGGTGGGAGAAGAGACACTGAGGAAATTACAAAAAAAGAAAAAAAAATCAGGCTTGTTTAGAAAATGGAAAATGAATTTAGAGATCGAGGGTTTTTTAAAAAATGTAACTTAAAATTTGAGGGGGGGGGGGGGAAGAAGCAAAGCCTGCCTTAAGGCAGAGAACACTGCCTTGTTTACAAAGGCTCTTCTGGAGGCTGCTCGGTGTCAGGAGCACGGGGAGGGAGGAGAGAGGCAGAAATATCACTGCTGTTTCTCCACCCCCAACCACGAGCAGCAAGAGGCATTTCCCTCCCTCGGCTGGAGCCCAGGGTCTGCTCTGGCACTCACCCAGCACTTCCATCTCTTGGTTGTGCTCGTCGGAGCAACGCTGAGAGAAACCGATTTGTGGGGGATTCAAAGGTCAGCAAATCCCAAGTGCCAGGACTGCGGCACCAGAGACACCTGCAGAGAAGGGCCCTTCCCTCCCAGGGCCAGCCACTGTCCCCGCACCCTCCAGGCAGCTGGGCACGCACCCAGGGCTGGGCCTGCCAGCACCCCGTGGGACGAGAGCCCCAGGATAGGTGTGGGTCCTGTAAAATCCTGTTGCTGCCCCAGTTCAGCCAGGTCAGGGCTGCATTGCTGCAGGCCCATGGGCTGCAGTGGGTATCCCCCAGGTCATCCTTGCCAGCTGGCCCAGCTGGTTTTGGCTCAGACACCCCTGGGAATGCCCGTGTGTGCCAGTGCAGCCCAGACATGGAGGAGGAGATGCATTATGGAGCGGGACCCCACTACTTCTCCAGCTCCATTTCCAGGGCTCCCTGCAGCACCCCATCCCTGCCAGCCCAAAGGCAGCTGACCCCACTCACGCTGCGTGCAGCAATCCATTTGCAGGGCACAGAACCCCCAGATGTTACAGGGAGCATTAGTTACCAGCATGGATTGCTCTGCTCCACCTCCCCATCCACGGCTGCTCCAACCCTCCTTTGGAGTCATGACCACTTGTTACCTAGAGCAAAAAGTCAGGGGGCATGAGTGCAAAATTTGGGGGGTGTGTGGTGATACCTAGGGGTGCAGTGCCTCAGGAGAGGGCAAAACCCTCGTAAAAACTGCTCCTTTCACCAGGAGAGGAGAGAAGCAACATTCCCTCCTTCCTAAGGGGCTCCTGCCCAGACCTGGAAAAAAAAAATGACAATGACAAAAAAAGAAAAAAAAAAAAAAAAAAAAAAAAAAAAAAAAAAAAAAAAAAAAAAAAAAAAAAAAAAAAAAAAAAAAAAAAAAAAAAAAAAAAAAAAAAAAAAAAAAAAAAAAAAAAAAAAAAAAAAAAAAAAAAAAAAAAGTGGAAATGCAATCTGGCTTTGAAGGATCCCCTGACTAATTAGTTTTGGAGGCCAGGCTGGCTGAGATCAGCTGAGATCAGCCAGCCTTGCCTGCAATTACTCTGAGGAGAAAGAATCCCTCGGAGATTTGCTGCCAAACAGGGGCATTTATTTCCCCAGGGAGTGAGGACTGGAAAGGTGTTTGGGAGACAGGACATCCCAATGATCCCATTGTCCAGCTGTTTTTCCCTCCAAAGGTGCCCCAGGGAGGGGCTTTGCTGCAGTGTAGCTGTGCTGCATGCGAGGGACACGCATCGCCAGTGAAAAAGGGAGGGCTCAGCTTGTTTGGCTTAATTAGAATAATGAAGCTGTGAGTCTAATAGGAGGAGGTTGGGAGTGCTGAGGCTGTAATTGGCAGAGATTGGGAAGCGTGAGGCTGTCGGCTGGCAGCCATATGGAAGCAGCAAAGTGAGGGTAGTGAGTGACAGCCCGAACCTGTGGCGCTCTCATTAATTCCAACAGCAGAGCCGTGATTGATGTGTCAGCTTCCTGCTGCTCCGCGATTCGGGCGGCTGATTCCACCTCACTTCTGCCGCTCCGGCTGCAGCCCGGGCTGGGGAAGGGAAACGTGGAGAGGGGGTGAGAGCAGGAAAACGCAGAAAGGAGGGAAAGAGCAGGAGAGGAGAAATAGGAGAAAGGTTCTGAGGTGAGATGGATGTTAAAATCTAGGCATTGGTGACTGCCAGATCTGGTCAGCCCCAGACAGGCTTCAATTCAGGCTTTCAATCCAGATTCAGGTTTTCCTGATTTAGGAATTCCTGATTCAGGATTCACTCTGTGTTGGAATAACAGGCGTGTCAGAGTCCCCAAGACCTGGCTCTGTTCCTGCTTGTGCTCCTGGATGTTTTTCCAGGCGAACTGGCAGGGACAAGCCTCCCTCCTTGGCCCCTCTGCCTGCGTAGCAGGATGAGCTGCTCCATCCTCACGTTCTTGTGCTCCTGCTGAGGCAGCCCCTGACCTGCAGACACCAGAGGATACAGAGCAGCAGCTCACCAGCATCCCCAGTCCCAGGCTGAGACTGCACTACTGGTGTGTCCGAGGTGTGGGGATCTACAGACCCAGCAGGAGATTGCTGGTAGAGTCCTAAATTTGAGGCAGGAGAGACTCTTCCTCTTTCCCACCATGAGGAGGGTGGCAACAGCCCTTTCAAGATCCACACTGAGGTGCTGTTCAGAGCCCCTTCCTTGTATCACCCCAAAAGCTTCTGACACAATCCTGGCAGAGTTATGGCATTGCCAGAGCAATTCCACATGGAAGCAGCTGAGCAGATTTAGCTGCTTAATCTTTCTGCAGTTCTTCCCCCAGTCACATTTCTGCCCTGGGAACACCAGACTGGGCAGTCCCTTCTGAACTGGAGCAATTACCCATCGGTACAAACCCTGTGTCATTTTTTTTCTCTCTGGTCCAGTAACTTAGAGTCTTTTCCACTGGAACAGCTAATTATTATAGTTCTCCACAGGCCAGGTTTAATAGTCTAAATGTCCTTTTACCTCTCTTGAGGGAAAGGAAAATGTCTGGGCAGATGCACCTCAATCCTGTGACTAAGTGGGTGTCTCAGCACATCATACAAGCAGTTTTCCTTCATGGAGCAAGTCACAGCCATGGGAAGTTGTGGGACAGAAGGCCAGGAGAGTCCTGCCTATGTCACCACGATGTGATGTTTCACCAGCATTGCCTGCCTGCAGGAATCAAGACTTCTCATCCCTCCCTCTGAGGGAAGCAGCTGCCCATGAAGGGGAACGGGGGATAAACTGCCAAGATGAGAACTCATTTGGGAAAGGCTATCAAGGCTCATTTGTTTTGCCCTGTTGCCTTCGTGAAGGAACATGTGAAATGAAGTATTAGTGTGTGGAGAGCAAAACTTCAGTTTTCCCCTCTCCGTAGTCCCAGGTGGGGAGGAGCCGAGGTGATGCCTCACTCCAGGGCTGGCTCCTCCACACTGCAAAGCTAATGGGGGAAAATGGGTTGGCTTATTCTCTGGCAGCTCCTTTGAAAGCACACGGCCACTCCACTAATTTGAGGAAGCAAGAAAAGCAAGATGGAGAAGGAAAAATTGGTTTTGATTGCAGAACTCTAGCCGTGGAGTTCCTGCAGCAGGGAAAGGAGTAACAGTCGGAGTAGCCAGAAGCTTTGTATCCAGTACAGTCATTTTTTATAGTGGGTATTCACGATGAAGACCATTAGGTAAAGTATCTCAGAATAACTCTCATTTGCAGACTACATGGTGAGGAGGTGGTTTCTCAGCAACTGGTACCTCCTACACAGCGGCTGCAGCTTTTCCTGGAGTAGGATGAGGCTTCAGCTCCTGAGGATGCTGAGATGTGTTTCATGCAGCTCTGCTCCGGGCTGGGTGGCTTCCTCAGTGTCCCTGTCATATATGGACATGCAAAATGTCAAGGGCCACAGCTGAACTGAAGGAAAGGTCTTCTGCCTGCACAGAAAAGGGGCCAGGCTGACCTTGCCTCCCTCGTGCAGTGTCTGTGGGGAGCCACAAAGGCAGGAAACTCCTGGGTGAGTTTGGGTCCAGCAAGCTGTTCTGCAATCAGTTTGGTCCTCAGAAAGTGGGTTTTCTAACTTCACCTCCAAGCCAGGGAGAACAGAGTGTCCCAAGCTGCTCTCCCAGTGCTGTGCAGTTGTTATTAGGGCAGCACTGACCCCGTTCCTCTCAGAATGATCATCAGTGCAATGGTTGCACAGTGTTCAACTCAACCTCGGGTGACTCCAGTGGGGACTGGCACCTGAGCTGGGCCATCAGCCCACAGCTGGCTCTGCTCCCACCTGCCAGAGGCCAGGCTGTCCCACGGCTTTTGCCTGTACTCTGCTGCTGCTCCCAGAGCATTTGGCCCAGAAAGCAGCACCAGGCTTGGCTGATCCAGGGCAGAGCCGGGCACACCCACTGGGAGCTCCAGGTCAGTGACTCAGAAGTTGTTGGGGTCCTCAGGCCAAGTGAAAGCAGGGCATGAGTTCCAGGGCTAAGCAGCTCCAGCAGAAAGCAGCACTGATCCTGGACAGGAGCTTTGCTTTGGAAGAGCAGCAAAGAAATTAATTAGAAGTACGAGCCAGCAGCCAAACACAGCAGCTCTGTCAGCTTTTCCCACACATTTCCCTTCCTACAGGTGTTTCCAGGGGCTGAAATGCAGAACTAAGCTGGCTGAGAGTCTGTGTTGCTGTTTCCAAGGCTCTGTACCTACAGCTCTGCATAGAGTCAGCCTGTCTGTGATCTTCTGCAGCTGAGCAGTTGAGATGAGTGTGGTGCTGAGGTTTCTGGAGCTCCACAGGTCCTACATGGGTGGTAGGCAGCAGAAGACAGCATTTGTTGAGTAGTCAAGAGAAGAGAAATAGCTACATGATGGCCCATGATTTGTCCTCTGTGTCCACCTCAGCATTTCTAACATTCCTGAGTGAGCTGCAGATGGGTGTGGAGCTGGGATGGGCATGAAGAGGCAGCTGGTTTGCATTGGTCAAGGCACAGCTGGCTCACCAACCACAGCTCAGATGCTCTGAGATCCCTCTGGGGGGACTCCAGGGCTGGAGAGGATCTAAGGGCTCCCTCCCCCTGTCCCTACATATCCATGCACCCAAATGCTTCCCTTGGCATTCCATTGCCCTTGCTCCTGCTCCAAAGAATCCTCTGCCAGAGGTGTCATTGAGCTGCAAGCACTGCACAGTGGCAGAGTACACA